>NC_059379.1:38329879-38629879 GCF_019703515.2 Myxocyprinus asiaticus
CCTTCAACACACTTCTTATTTCGTTCTGTTGACATTTCAGTTATTTGATGCTTTTTCCCCTCCACTCAAACATAGACTAAAGAAAGTTAGAGCTGCATTAGTCATTAAAAACCAGAGTTCCTACTTCATTTTCAATTTGTCCTTTCAATTTAGTTTACTTTTATCTAAAATGATTCCTATCTAAATAAATAATATATAATGAGATTTCTTTTTTGTCTCTTTCTGCCGACTGGTTTGGGAAAATGTGTTAACAGTAGTAATTCGCACTCACTGAGAAGTTACGTCTCATGACTTGACTGCAAACGCTACATCTCAAAACACTGGAAAAGCCCACTGCTAATATTAGGGCCATTTAACACGGACATGATTGTTAATTCGTGGAAAACGTGGGGCAGTTCTACGCACTGCTTGTGCACCTAAAACCCTGATGCGTCAGTGTGTTATCGTTTAAAAAAAATAAGAGGTATCATAAAAATTTATTTAGTACTATCTTGAAGAACTATTTGACAACAGATATTCACATACTGTATATTCCACAAGACAAAAATAGTAACTGAATTTAAACAAATGATCTGGTTCAAAAGTTTACTTTCCCTTGGGTCTAAAAGGATTAGTTCACCCAAAAATGAAAATTCAGTCATTGTTTACTCACCTCTGTGTTGTTATAACTCCATATGATTTTCTTTCTTTTTCTTAACACAAAGGGAGAAATTTTGCCCAGTGATGTCATACAATGGCAGTTTATGGTGACCACTTCTTCAAGCTTCAAAAGGAAACAAAAGTATAATTCAGAAGTCTAAAAAAATATTGTATGTGACTCATGTCTTGTTCTGAAGGAATACGATAAGGTTTGGTGAGAAACAAACCGAAATCTGATATATTATTAGGTGAAACTCTTCACCGACCGTTGATCTCCTGTGCGCGTTCATGAGATAGATTGCACGCGAGCTTTAGAGCTACTGGCACCAGAGCAAACCCTTTAATATGGTGTGTTGCTTTCTCTATGATTAATGACTGTTTGTGTATTGTTCATGAGTCCCTGCTTTGTCCTGAGCTGTGAAGCTGCCCACATTTCTTAAGAAAAATACTGTACTTTCTTTGGTTTCCCAGCATCTTCTGCACATTTGAGTTCTTCCTATCAGTGGCTAAATGATGTGGACATCCAGCATTTGACACTTAGGACAATTGATGGACACATACATAACTGTTACAAAAGGTGCAAACATTCATTGATGTTCAAGAAGGCAACACAAGAACCAAGGGGATGCAAACTTTTGAACAGGATGATTTGTGTAAATTACAGTACATTTTGTGTAATGTAGCTTTTGAAGGGCAGTACTACATAAAATATATAATCTTTTCTCTTATATTTGCATACATTTTGAAAGGGGTGGGAAACGTATAGTCTGCAATATATAGTTTGTGAAAATGTGTATTTTATTTTATATTTTGTTTTTCACTTTAACCATATTTGAGCTTTTTTTAATTTACAAATTCCATGTAGCCTATTCTATCCATATCATTTCATATTACATGTGTAATTATGAGTAGACTTGACATGTCAGGTACACATTTTAACACAAAATTCACAAAATTGTGCCTATATTCAAAATACAATCCCCACATCTCAACATTTAAAGGAATGTTCCGGGTTCAATACAAGTTAAGCTCATCAACAGCATTTGTGGCATAATATTGATTATCACAAAAATTTATTTCAGCTCATCCCTCCTTTTCTTTAAAAAAAGCAAAAATCTGTGTTACAGTGAGGCACTTACAATGGAAATGAATGGGGGAAATGAAAGTGAATGTGGCCAATTTTTGGAGGGTTATAATTTGATAAAGCACTTGTGGGGGGCCTGGATAGCTCAGCAAGTAAAGACGCTGACTACCACCCCTGGAGTCGCAAGCTCGAATCCAGGGCATGCTGAGTGATTCCAGCCAGGTCTCCTAAGTAACCAAATTGGCCTGACGAGAGGAGAGGGAGAGAACGCTGTGCTGCTATTTTCCCCGACTGGTCTGAATAACTCACTGCTGCACGGTGTTGCCTGCTCTGTCTTGTCTGTCTGTGCGCTCTCAGTGTCCTCTTTGCTCTGCGACGTTATCACTGCGTGAGAAAAGGGGCATGTGGTGTGAGAACAGTGTCGATTGCGTGACTCTCACACTCAATGCGTGAGAGTTGGCAGCCTTGAATGTGGATATTTAATTTAAGAAGAAAAAAATCAGTGACACTACCAAAAACCAGGACTGTCCTATGTAAAAACTGGGACGTCTGGTCACCCAATCTATAATTACATTATAAACAAAACATGCCCAAAATAACTTAATATTTCATTGTGCATTTTATTGTGGAAAAAACGGTAAAAAAAACATATTTTAAGCAGCTCGTCAATGCTTTTAAAATAGAAAAACAATAAATAGGTGCTATTTATCTGTTTAGAGTTGCAGTCTGCTTTAGCAATAAAAAAAAATGTTCCCTGACTATTTAAAAAGTTACAGTTAATTCATCAAGGACCAGTTTAAGTTGACAGCACTGCATGGACCACAAGAGACTACAGATGTGTGGATACATTACGGCAAAAAAGACTTAATAGCCCAATATTAATAATACTTTTCAAAATTTTTATTTTGATATGTTGTTTTAGTAAACTGTGAGAGACATGATGTGGGTGACTTGACTTAATGTTCTTGACCACGACGAAACCGCGATGCAAGCACTATCTTGGCTGCACAAATGCCACGTGCGATTTTACCAGTTGTCAGGTCCCGTGCCGTACGAAACTGCCTTGTAGTTTCTAATACATTGGCTACATACCTGTCTTTATGTGTTCCTCGTGCCAGCCACCTCGGTAATCGATGTTATACAGCAGTCTCCATAGTAACATTCATTGGTTGACTGTGTGTGCCACTCTGCTGGTGTGTTTGCTCAACACGGTGAAACAAACTCTTGATACGTCTACGAAATCAGGGGGTCCATTTATTTTTGTTTCGTTATTATTTATTTATTTTGTCCATTGCATCACAAATCAAATGCCATGGACTCGGAAAACAATCCTGAGTCCCAAAGGCTCGAGTCCGAGTCAAGTTCGAGTTAAAATGCATTAAAATTGGACTCGGACTCGAGTCACAGTCTGAACTCAAGTACCCCAACTCTACTGTGCCGTACATACTATTTCTTATAAAATATGATTGAAACTGCACACAATATGCAGCGATAAACATTTGAAATATCTACACTGTCTTCACATGAATTTTTACATTTGGCGAGTGGCGTACCACAAAAAAACTAAAAAAGTTTTGTGTAAAAATGTTGTCACTTTTTTGATAGTCTGACAAATAATGATTCAAGAGGGAGATGTTGAAATCGCAGTTGATATCACTTCCAGTTCATTTATCACATCAGAAATGGAAGGTCAAGTTGAGCGCTTTGCATTGTGGTATACAGTATCTTGTACAATATGCTCTGTAGTATACTGCATATTTTGGCAAAAGTATTAGTATTTCATGAATATAGAAAATTCCTATACTGTGCACATAGAAATGGTTTGTTTTTGTGAACTTAGCTAATTTGAGAACTGAATGATCTAACGGTCAACATTACTACATAACCAGCCCACAAACGCATACAGCACAATGTGGTCTTTGCTTACGATGTGGCGGGAGCCGTTGTGCCAATAGGGTTGGGAATTGTAAGGAATTTTACGATTCCAGTTCCGATTCCTTATCGGTTTCAGTAACGATTCCAGTAATTCTTTTAGCACTTTTTTAAAAAGAATTATTTGGAAATGAGAAATGCAATTCTTACTGCATTAACTACCCTCTGCTGTCTGTTACCAAGTAACGAGATCATTTTAGATTTCTACAGAACAGAACTAGTCAGAAATAAATGTAATACAGTTCTTGTAAAAGGTGTGTTTGCAGACTTTTTAGAGACATAAATACAATCCAATAATAGATCCTTACTATATTTTAAATAAATCTAAACCAACAGGAAATGTAATGGCATATTTCATTAATTCATTTATTATTTTATAAAATTCCACTTATTTCAACAAAACTTTTGAATCTTTAATTATACATTAACAACCAGTAACTGCCCTGCTTGAATTAATAGAGATACAGGTCATCATTAAATAAACAGTAACAGTTTAGACCATGTTTTGTAACCTAATGTTATACTTTAGGCTTGTGAGACTTTGTGAGACAGTTCTTATTTAATTTCGAGTTGGACATTCAGAACTTGCACATCGTATAAGATTACTTGTATACTTGAAGCGCTGTATGATTTGCGCTGTAGATTCAAAAGAACCGGCTCATTAGAATGGTTCTTTCGGGATCGGACTATACCGGAAGGGCATATGTTTCGCGCTGTAAAAAGAACCGGCTCGAGACTCCTTAGATCGGGAATTAAATACACTGGTAGAGCTGTGTGTTTTATGCTGTAGAGTCAGTAGAGGGCAGTGCTGCTGCAGAGATGCACTGCTGGAAACACTGTCAGAGTGCTTGAAGATGGTGTTCCAGCCGCATCGGCGGAAAATCGCATGCTGGAGAACCGTTAACAGAACCGAGTCACTAAGATCATATGATTCTGGTATTTTTTAAAGAATGGAACTTTGGTTCCCAACCTTAGTGCCAATACAGATGAATGAGAATCAAGCGAGTAAAAAACAATAACTCCGTGTTTTGAATCACAATACACCAAACATAATAAATAAAGAACACTTACTTGAACTGTAAATCCCAAGAATTCTCCAGCTACGCAAAAAACATATACAGTAAATAACAGGGAGACTTCACTTTCATTCGAGACTTAGCCCACGGGCCATATTATAATATAAAAATAAGAAGAATCCTTCCTTCCATGACTTAAAAAATGACCACCCTACCTGTCAAATAACAATTATATTAAGCGCAACACTAACACCGGTTCAGAACTTTACATGAACAAACTTCAGGCACACAATAAACAAATCAAACACATTTTAATTTACATTGCAGAGGATCAAACAATAAATTCAAAGTCATTTAACAACATAAATTTGCAATTGTCGTTTATCGTAATATTTTTGAGAATAAAGTAAAAATTACAAGAAGAAAGTTGAAGCATTATGAGATTAAAATTGTAATATTTTGAGATTAAATCGAAAGTATCATCTCAGTAGGTAGGTTTCCATGACAGCAGGGCTGCCTGCTAACAGGCGTTATACTTCCTAACCAGCTGATTTTATGACTATGATTCAGTTAGCTAGTTGTGTGTGTATAACTTTGCCTGCGTCTTTAGCGACACGTACAGTTGAAATCAGAAGTTTACATACACCTTAGCCAAATACATTTAAAGGTGCAATATGTAACAATTTTCATGTAATATTTGCCCTTTTTTTGCCAATATGTGAACGGCTTGTAACGCATCTTAAAAAATTAGCCCTTCCCGGTCTTCCTAGGTTGCCTATTAAAGCCTGTAGGCTGATTTTCATGCGAAGGGAGCGGGTCGGTTTTACCAGGAAAATCCAAAGGATGTGACGTTTATGCGTGCTCCAGAGAGCCTTGCCTCAGTGCTTCTCTTTGCTATTCAACAGCGACAACAAATTGCAACACTAGGTAACATTACTTTAGAGATGGAATCCAGCAAACATCCGGCTCCCAGCACAACACCGACTCCTACACAAACTCCAAGTAAGCCCAAAAAAACAACAACAAACATTTATCTACTGAATCCCATCTAGCTAAGCAGGAACGTGATCGTGGTCGAGTGAAAACTAGAGTGAACGTCGGCAGGGCATTTGATTCCTGGAGGGACCTTCGTTTGGTTTTGGGGATCAAAACCGACCCTAATTTGGCATTCTTCTTATTGGACAGGTAAGCTTACATAACTGCAAAGCAAGTGAAATATAGTGCCATAAGGATTGATCTGTGTCATTTTAGCTAACTTGATCTTGCCTGCTAATGCTGACGAATTGCAAGCTACCTTGCTTCGTAACTTTCAAATAAATTCAACGATCTTCTCTTTATACTAAAAGTCAGGTATACAGGATACATATATGCAAATATGCTGGTTTCTTGATCGTAGTACAACATATGACATACAAAACATACAATAGTGCAACATAACAGTGCAGTTCAACAGTAAACTGTCTGGTATAGTCAGTAGTATGTAGCTGTATGTGTGTATCAGTATGCTATGTTAGCTGATAAGTAGTTTTAGTTTAGTCTTAAAGTTTGTAGTAAAACAATCATTAACTGTGTATTTTAATTATGCTACCTCATCTGTCAGCCTCATGCCGGTGAATCATGTTCAGTCTCTTTGTACGTTACGTCATTGTTTTGGCCGACACTAGCGTCCCTATGGAGTGTGTGCACGCACGCACGCACGCACGTACGGCGCGAGCACGAGAAACAGGTAGCTGGCTGCAGTTCACTTAACGGCCACAGGTGTCATTAATAACAAGTGTTTCTGAATCTTACATACTGCACCTTTAAATTCAGTTTTTCACAATTCCTGACATTTAATCTTAGAAAATATTCCCTGTCTTTGGTCAGTTAGGATCACTTCTTTATTGTAAGAATGATTTATTTCAGATTTTATTTCTTTCATCACATTCCCAGTGGGTCAGAAGTTCACATACACTTTGTTAGTATTTGGTAGCATTGCCTTTAAATTGTTTAACTTTGGTCAAATGTTTTGGGTAGCCTTCCACAAGCTTCTTACAATAAGTTGCTGGAATTTTGTCCCATTCCACCAGACAGAACTGGTGTAACTGAGTCAGGTTTGTAGGGCTCCTTGCTCGCACATGCTTTTTCAGTTCTGTCCACAAATTTTCTATCAGATTGAGGTCAAGTCTTTTTGATGCCCACTCCAATACCTTGACTTTGTTGTCCTTAAGCCATTTTGCCACAAATTTAGAGTTATGCTTGGGGTCATTGTCCATTTGGAAGACCCATTTGCGACGAGCTTTAACTTCCTGGCTGATGTCTTGAGATGTTGCTTAAATATATCCACATAATTTTCCTTCCTCAAGATGCCATCTATTTTGTGAAGTGCACCAGTCCCTCCTGCAGCAAAACACCCCACAAAATGATGCTGCCACCCCCATGCTTCACGGTTGGGATGGTGTTCTTCGGCTTGCAAGCCCTCACGCTTTTTCCTCCAAACATAACAATGGTCATTATAGCCAAACAGTTCAATTTTTCTTTCATTAGACCAGAGGACATTTCTCCAAAAAGTAATATCTTTGTCCCCATGTGTACTTGCAAACTGTAGTCTGGCTTTTTTATGGCAGTTTTGGAGCAGTAGCATCTTTCTTGCAGAGCAGCCTTGCGGGTTATGTCGATATAGGACTCGTTTTACTGTGGATATAGATACTTGTCTACCTGTTTCCTCCAGCATTTTCACAAGGTCCTATGCTGTTGTTCAGGGATTGATTTGCACTTTTCGCACCTAACTATGTTCATCTCTAGGAGACAGAATGTGTCTCCTTCCTGAGCGGTATGATGGCTGCGTGGTCCCATGGTGTTTATACTTGCGTACTATTGTTGTTACAGATGAACGTAGTACCTTCTGGAGTTTGGAAATTGCTTGCAAGGATGAACCAGACTTGTGAAGGTCCAAAAAAAAAAATGTCTGAGGTCTTGGCTGATTTCTTTTGATTTTCCCATGATGTCAAGCAAAGAGGCACTGAGTTTGAAGGTAATTAAAATACATCCAAAGGTACACCTCTGCTTAAAGACACAGTTAACTTAGTGTATGTAAACTTCTGACCCACTGGAATTGTGACATAGTCAATTAAAAGTGAAACAGTCTGTCTGTAAACAATTGTTGGAACAATTACTTGTCATGCACAAAGTAGACGTCCTAAACGACTTGCCAAAACTATAGTTTGCTCATATTAAATTCATGGAGTGGTTAAAAAAAATAGTTTTAATGACTTCAACCTAAGTGTATGTAAACGTCTGACTTCAACTGTACCTGATCCAATCGTCTAGATGTATAACATAGGCTATATTTAAAAAAATTACTGCAAAGTTTATCATTGATATCGAAAATGTATTTTTCCGATAAATACCAATATTGTTGTATCTGCCAGCACTACGGTGACGCATACCTTTTCATGACGAAATTCCGAGGGTGAAGTACAGTCATCTCAATGGGTATCCACGCAATCGTAAATTTTGTGCCGTGAACTTTCCCTTGTGGATTTTGTGTGGAGTTCAAGTTTGGTGAACATTGACAGGTGAATTTGCTGTGCTTGGCAATGATTTCTGTGTGGGTGGTGCTTCGTACACAGCTACATTGATATTCTGCAGCCTTAAGCATTCTCTGCTAAATGTTTGAAGTGAAGCAAAATGTATTCCTTTATTTAATTTCTTTTACATTCTATCAGTTGTTAAATGCCACTTTCATGTTGTAGGTGGATGTGTGGTGTTCACAAACACAGCAAAGGATTGTGGGATATTATCAAGCTAATGCCAGTGTATCAGACAGCAGGTAAACCTCTTCATTATAGTCTGATATTCAGGTGCATGAAACAGTATGCATTTAACATTTTTCATAATTCCTTTTAGCCCCACACCGTGTGCACTAAAGATAGCAGACAAGATCTTCGAGCAGTGTAACAGTGCTGTGTTACTTATGGTAATTCTGAAGTTCATTATATAGTGTAAAATATCACCTTTGCACAAAAATGTTACCTTTTTTTAATGAAAAGCAAATGTTTATATCTCAGATTGACGGAGAAAAGATGTTTCCTGGCTGCCGTGTGCCACCAATCGTGATATATGAGCGTAAAGATGCGCGCTGGGCCCTCAAAGACAAACACACGTAAGCGAATCTAAATTAATACACTTCTTCATCACACTTCATAATAATGCTGTATATTCAGTTATTCATGACCTGTGTGTATTCATTAGAATAATGCTTCGGCAATGGGAAGAAACTTGCTCAATTGCCAATCAGCTGTTCAGCTCTGGCGATCAGGCACTCTTAGTGGATTTTGACAGCCATTTGGATGACATCAAAAAAGACTGGACCAATCAAAAGCTCAATGCCAAGATCATGGAACTCATCTCCCCAGCCAACGGAAATGTATAAATGATGTGTATTGATACACTAAATCAGTCATTCACAAACTTTTTTCTGTATATGTCACTCTTATTATTCTATATTATTATGATTATTTAACTACACTCATGATACCTGATTGAGTAACATATATGTGATAAAAATGACAGTCTCTTGATACCGCAATTATTTGAAGTGCCTTGAGGCATAAAAGATACAAACACTATTTCCAAATATGCAGAAATATGTTTGTCTTCCAGTTTAATTCTGTATGATTCAAAATGACTGTGCTTTGACCTTTTAGAAAAACAAAAGTAAAGAAACACCAACATAGTATTCCATTAGTCCCATGTTATGAACATATTTTCTTTAATTTTATCTACTGAAAAATTAGTAATAAAAAAAAAAATGCATCTTATGTGGATACTAGTTTCAGATTCTATTTTGAACTCTCTGTATTTAAACTTTAAAATCACTAATAAACTAGATCCTCGAAACTGTCAAAATGTTGGATTGTCTGTTTTATATACTTAATAAAAGATGATCAGAGGTACAGTTTTTACTCTAACAGAATTTTACAGTTTTTTTGTTTATAAAACTTTTTTTCCGTCATGTAGAGTACTGCATATTTCACTATATTAGAGTTTTATTAATGGCTTTTGGCACTTGCTGTAACCTTGAATCCACCTGCTCTGATAATTCACAGGCTGTTGTTTCTTTACAGCAAAGTGAAACAGTTTAGAAAAGTGTAGAGCGGAGAGTCACGTGATGCCATGCGAGGATCGGACGTGTGAACGGCGAGCTCTGCGCACTTTGCTAGTTTTAATACCTTTTAATGACATAAACAGGTGTGATTCGATACACTCTGTCATTGTCCTCCTAGAACAGTTATGTCTCTGGAGACATTAAAAGACACTTACATACTCAGGCTGACACCCCTGAGAAGGCCGCGGACCAGGGTGTCGATTTTGGTCGGAGAGATGAGGGAAATGCGGCGAGAGATGTTGAACATGTCGGCAATGATGACGAAGGTCATTGCTGACTTGGAGGATCTTGCAGTGAAACGTCAAATGATCACCGTCATGGAGATTAAATTCTCTGAGGTGGTTACGAGAGTAGGGGATGTCGAGAAATGGATCGATTATCTGGAGTCATCGGAAAGGGAATTATCTGCTAATCCACTAGCAACCAAGGTGGATTGGGAGCATGTCTGGGAGAAGTTGGAGGACATGGAGAACCGCAGCCAGTGGAATAACGTCCGTATTGTCAGAATTCCTGAGGCTGTGGTGAAATTCCTGGACGGGCTCTTTCCGAATTTGCTTGACATAACAGGCCATAAGCTGGAAATCGAGCAAGCTCACAGGGTTCCTTCTCGGTGATCTGCGGAGGGAGACAGGCCCCGATCAATTCTGGCCAAATTTTTGAGATCATCTGATAAAGATCTTGTTTTATGCGAGGCGAGGAGTAAAGGAAGGCTTTCTTGGAAAAACGACATCATTTTCTTGTTCCCAGACTTTGTGAATTCGACGAGAGAAACGTGATCGATTCAAGGAATGCAAGAAACTCTTACATCAACGGAAGGTCGCTTTTGCTCTGATATTCCCGGCCAAATTGAGAATAGATGCTAAGGATGGCCGTAAAACATTCACATGTCCACAGCAAGCGATGTCCTTCATTAAGTCAATGGAGTAAGTTATCTTGTGGTATTCGCGTTGCAGCCGAGTGGGCCGACTCACTGAACATTCACTTGACTGTTCAAGGAAACTGAGTGCCTTTTTGTTCTTTTTGTGCTGGTTCCACCTAGCAGCTGGAGTTTGTTTTGTGGAGTAACACACCTTCGGGACAGTTTTGTGGATGAATCTACATGCTCTTTTTGTTTATTCTGCCTATTGGCTGGAGTTTGTTTTATAGATTATCTTTTGTTGTGTAATTCTGTCTCACAAAATTTGTATTGAGCAATCTTACGGCAAAGTTGTCGCAGGGGCTCTCATAGGCGTACATGGGCTGTTTGAGTTTAGAGGGCTGGACGCTAGTTGGCACTGTCGTGCGTGGGGTTAATGCTCATGTTTTTCTTTTTTCTGTTTGGTTCTGGAGGATGTTCAGGGTTTGATTGTTGCACTAATGTTGGAATGTGGTTTTTATAATTTAGTTTTTGACACAGTCTATTTTTTCTTATATGTAAAATATGTCAAAGGTTAATATGAGTGGATTGTCTCTCTCCACGTGGAATGTGAATGGGTTGGGGCACCCCATAAAAAGGAAGGAAGGTTATTTCTCTTCTTAAGCGTAAGAAATATCTTTCCCCGCAGGAAGCTGAAAAATTTGGGAAGATATGGGGTGGACATGTTTTCTTTAGTGCTGGCTCAAGTAAGAGCAGGGGAGTCATTACACTGATAAGTAAGCATCTACAATTCTTATGCACAAATACGTCTTATTTTGGCTAATATTTACGCACCTAATGTTGATGATCAGGGCTTTTTATAGATCTTGAAGGGATGTTGCAAGTCGCTGGCACCCCTCATGATATAATATTGGGAGGAGACTTTAATCTTTTGATGGACTCAGTCCTTGATCATAGTGAAGCAAAAGTGTGCAAGCCCCCTAGAGCAACACTGACGCTTCACAGGATGTGTAAAAATCTTGGTCTTACAGATATTTGGAGACATTTGAACCCATCTGGTAGGGACGGTAAATTTTTTTCATCGGTCCATAAGATTTATTCAGGAATATTTTTTTATTTATATCTAAGTCCCTCGTTTCATCTGTTGTTGATTGCTCAATTAGAAACATTTTAGTCTCAGATAATGCCCTGGTGTGTTTAGAGGTTTTGCCACATATGGAGAAAAGGAAATCATATAGTTGGTGCTTTAATGTATCCCTTTTGCAAAATCCTGAATTCCAACAAATGTTAAAGGCTAATATCAGTGTTTATATGGAGACCAACTGGTCCTCAGCATCCACTGTTGGCGTTGCTTGGGAGCCACTTAAGGTGGTTCTTAGGGGCCGGATCATAGAGTATGCCTCTTTCACCAAAAAATCCAAAGCACAAGAACTCGTGGAATAGGAAGGGAATATTAAAAGTGACGAGGCAGAGCTGATGAGCAGAATGTCGTCTGATGGCCTCAGAGAATTGACCTGATTGAAATACAGATATAATACAATTTTTTCGCGGAAGGTGGAGTTTTGGCTATTCAGGGCAAGACAGTCATACTTTGAGTCGGGGACAAGGCAGGAAAACTTCTGGCTAGATATGTAAAACAGAGAGTTTTTTTCTACCATTCTCTTAGTGAAATCTGCTGGTGGTGAAATATTGACCTCTGCCATTGATATTAATAATGCTTTTAAAGAATTTTGTCTTGATCTCTATAGTTCCACATCTTCATCTACTGATGAAGATATTAGAAAATTTGTGGAACCATTTGAACTTCCTAAACTGACGGCTGACGCTGACTAACACCACTGGCGTCGCGAGTTCGAATCCAGGGCGTGCTGAGTGATTCCAGCCAGGTCTCCTGAGCAACCAAATGGGCCCGGTTGCTAGGGAGGGTAGAGTCACATGGGGTAACCTCCTCGTGGTTGCTATAATGTGGTTCTCGCTTTTGGTGGGGCACGTGGCGAGTTGTGTTTTGATACCACGGAGAATAGCGTGAAGCCTTCACACGCGCTATGTCTCAAGCCATGTGATAAGATGCGTGGATTGACGGTTTCAGACACAGAGAGGCAACTGAGATTCGTCCTCTGCCACCCAGACCGAGGTGAGTCACTATGCCATCACGAGGACTTGGAGCGCATTGGGAATTCCAAATTGGGGAGAAAAAATTTTTTTTTCTTTATTTTCTTCTCAACTCTAAAGGTTGTCTTTTGTTTTCTTATATTTTGGATTTATTTATGGAGGGGTCAACAACACCTATAGTGAAAAGAATACCATCCCCACTGTGAAGCATGGTGGTAGCTCACTGATGTTTTGGGGGTGTGTGAGCTCTAAAGGCACGGGGAATCTTGTGAAAATTGATGGCAAGATGAATGCAGCATGTTATTAGAAATTACTGGCAGACAATTTGCATTCTTCTGCACGAAAGCTGTGCATGGGACGCTCTTGGACTTTCAAGCACGACAATGACCCTAAGCACAAGGCTAAGTTGACACTCCAGTGGTTACAGCAGAAAAAGGGGAAGGTTCTGGAGTGGCCATCACAGTCTGCTGACCTTAATATCATCGAGCCACTCTGGGGAGATCTCAAACGTGTGGTTCATGCAAGATGACCAAAGACTTTGCATGACCTGGAGGCATTTTGCCAAGAAGAATGGGCAGCTATACCACCTGCAAGAATTTGGGGCCTCATAGACAACTATTACAAAATACTGCACGCTGTCATTGATGCTAAAGGGGGCAATACACAGTATTAAGAACTAAGGGTCTGCAGAATTTTGAACAGGGGTCATTTAATTTTTTTCTATGTTGCCATGTTTTGTTTTATGATTGGGCCATTCTGTTATAACCTACAGTTGAATATGAATCCCATAAGAAATAAAAGAAATGTGTTTTGCCTGCTCACTCATGTTTTCTTTAAAAATGGTACATATATTACCAATTCTCCAAGGGTATGCAAAACTTTACATTATACACACACACATACATACACACACAATAATCATACTAACTATATTACACTACTCTCTCCACACCCCACCCGAGGACCCACCAAAACCTCGAAATACCTGCCCTTTTGGATTTCTGCCGGGTCATCACACACACCAGATGTAATGGAAATGGCAAAGGCTGTAAAAAACAGTCTCAAATTCCTACTTTAATTCCCTGAGCAACAGCAACAGCATTGGCCCTTATCAATCATGGCTTCCTAATAATCCCCATCCATTAACTGGCTCTATAACTCCACTCTCTCCTCTCCACCAATAGCTGGTGTGTGGTGAGTGTACTGGCGCACTATGGCTGCCGTCACATCATCCAGGTGGATGCTGCACACTGGTGGTGGTTGAGGAGAGTCCCCTGTTCATTGTGTAAAGCACTTTGAGTGTAGTGTCAGAAAAAGCGCTATATAAATGTAATGTTCATTCATAAATCATAGAAAACCTGCAGCCAGTTTAAACATAATTTAAACTTTATTTCCATTATTTAATGCATCACAGACAAATTACAAATAGCGCAAACCCATTAGACATGAGTCAACCCAATATAATACATTAGCGTTGGATGATCTGGATTATATAAATTCTAGGCTACTCTTTATCGATGAAAATATACATTGTAATATAACATTCTATTTGTAGTGAAATGCATAATTTTTGCTAATGCAACTAGTTTATCATTACGCACATTTCCAAATAGCCTGTATAGGATACTGTGCAGTGGCTTGAGAAACACAAAAGTGTGCAGGCTATTTTCATAAAGCAACAATTTGCAGTAAAATGTACAATGAAACAATGCCATGTTTACTACTGATAATGTTTAATATTATTTGGGTGGGACAACTATATATAGAAGTATTTTGTTGATGATCAAAGACATTTATTACCACTTAACTACCTACCAGTTTCATATACCGTATTTTCCGGAAATAAAGTCGCACCTGACTATAAGTTGCACCAAGTCAAAAACCAAACGGGGAAAATCTATGTCGTTCTGTCAGTCAGCGCAAATGCCCAAAATAAGGCAAAAATAAGTTTTCAGCAACGAGCTGAAAGCTGATCCATGTCTTCACGCAACACGTGAAAATGTAAGCGGGGGTGTGTTCTGAATGTTCATTTTCCCCATGAGCACAGAGGTAAATCAGACAAGTGTCACATTCAGACAGCTACACTTCACTTTTTACATAGTACAAGCACTTAAAGGAATATTCCGGGTTGAATACAAGTTAAGCTCAGCCGACAAATATATATATATATATATATACACACACACACACACACACACACAAATGTGTGTATATCACATAGGTGTTTGGCTCCTTTTTAAATCATAATGGTAACAGAAATCACCCAAATGGCCCTGATCAAAAGTTTACATACCCTTGAATGTTTGGCCTTGTTACAGACACACAAGGCGACACACACAGGTTTAAATGGCAATTAAAGTTTAATTTCCCACACCTGTGGCTTTTTAAATTGCAATTAGTGTCTGTGTATAAATAGTCAATGAGTTTGTTAACTCTCACGTGGATGAATTGAGCAGGCTAGATATTGAGCCATGGGGAGCAGAAAAGAACTGTCAAAAGACCTGCGTAACAAGGTAATGGAAATTTATAAAGATGGAAAAGGATATAAAAAGATATCCAAAGCCTTGAAAATGCCAGTCAAGTGGAAAATTTGTGGATCTCTTGATACCAAGCCAAGGTCGGGTAGACCAAGAAAGATTTCAGCCGCAACTGCCAGAAGAATTGTTCGGGATACAAAGAAAAACCCACAGGTAACCTCAGGTGAAATACAGGCTGCTCTAGAAAAAGACGGTGTGGTTGTTTCAAGGAGCACAATACAACGATACTTGAAGAAAAATTAGCTGCATGGTCGAATTGCCAGAAAGAAGCCTTTACTGCACCAATGCCACAAAAAAGCCTGGTTACAATATGCCCGACAATACCTTGACACACCTCAAAGCTTCTGGCACACTGTAATTTGGAGTGACGAGACCAAAATAGAGCTTTATGGTCACAACCATAAGCGCTATGTTTGGAGAGGGGTCAACAACACCTATAGTGAAAAGAATACCATCCCCACTGTGAAGCATGGTGGTAGCTCACTGATGTTTTGGGGGTGTGTGAGCTCTAAAGGCACGGGGAATCTTGTGAAAATTGATGGCAAGATGAATGCAGCATGTTATTAGAAATTACTGGCAGACAATTTGCATTCTTCTGCACGAAAGCTGTGCATGGGACGCTCTTGGACTTTCAAGCACGACAATGACCCTAAGCACAAGGCTAAGTTGACACTCCAGTGGTTACAGCAGAAAAAGGGGAAGGTTCTGGAGTGGCCATCACAGTCTGCTGACCTTAATATCATCGAGCCACTCTGGGGAGATCTCAAACGTGTGGTTCATGCAAGATGACCAAAGACTTTGCATGACCTGGAGGCATTTTGCCAAGAAGAATGGGCAGCTATACCACCTGCAAGAATTTGGGGCCTCATAGACAACTATTACAAAATACTGCACGCTGTCATTGATGCTAAAGGGGGCAATACACAGTATTAAGAACTAAGGGTCTGCAGAATTTTGAACAGGGGTCATTTAATTTTTTTCTATGTTGCCATGTTTTGTTTTATGATTGGGCCATTCTGTTATAACCTACAGTTGAATATGAATCCCATAAGAAATAAAAGAAATGTGTTTTGCCTGCTCACTCATGTTTTCTTTAAAAATGGTACATATATTACCAATTCTCCAAGGGTATGCAAAACTTTACATTATACACACACACATACATACACACACAATAATCATACTAACTATATTACACTACTCTCTCCACACCCCACCCGAGGACCCACCAAAACCTCGAAATACCTGCCCCATTTCCGGACAAACAAATCTAAGCCACCCCGTCTTCTCGATGACACCTCCTCATAAGCCGCCACCCTCCCCACCTCCGTGAACCACTCCGGATATGGGGGTGCACCAGCTGACCTCCAACCTCTCAAAATAACCTGCCTGGCGATCATCACACAGGTCAGAACCCAATTCTCTATATGACTATCCCCCACATCAATGACCGCCCTGTCGGGGGGGGGGGTGCTTACCGATACACAATCTTGGGTTCTGCCATATGCTCGAGGCAGCATTTAAATAAATATCAGGATTTAAACATTCTGGACACTTTTGTCCATACCAAGTGTACATGCGAAATAACGGGGTGTGACTTAACTTCTCCGGTTAGTTTATTAGAGAGGCTTTGCAATGGCGAAAAAGGGGTAAGAACTTCCTATACCAAACCAGGGAGGGGCTCTTTCAGGTGGAAGAGACCAATGAGCCAAATGTCTGAGACTGAACGCATAGTAATAAAACAAAATCTTGGGTAGGCCTAGCCCACCTTTGTCAATCGGCCTATGTAACTTGTTGAAATGCAGTCTGGGACGCTTACCATTCCAAAGGAAGGACTTCACTATGCTATCAAATTGCTTGAAATAAGAGAGGGGGACATCTACAGGGAGAGATTGTAGCAGGTAGTTAAATTTTGAATACAATTCAATTGAATAACATTAACCTTCCCAATCATACATTTAATGAAGCCCACCTGCCCACATCGGTCGAAAACCTTTTTATTAAAGGGTCAAAATTAACTCGAAAGCCGTTACTGGACAGTACGCTGTCAGGGCTAAAGCTTCGGATTTAGACCAACTGAATTTGTATCCTGAGAGCTTGGAAAAAGAGTTAATAATTCTGTGGAGGCAAGGCATAGATCTAGCAGGGTCAGAGACAAATAATAAAATATCATCTGCATAAAATAAAAGCTTATGTGCCACACCTCCCGCCAGCACCCCTGGAAAATCATCCTCCTTTCTTATCGCGGCTGCTAATGGTTCTAGGGCAAGACAGAACAATAATGGGGAAAGAGGGCAACCCTGCCAGGTGCCCCTATCCAGAGTAAAATAATCGGAAATTAATCAATTTGTTTGCACCGCTGCTACAGTGTGTCTATAAAGTAACTTAATCCAACCAATAAATGTACTCCCGAACCCATACATTTCCAAAATCTTAAAATGATAATCCCATTCTACCATATCAAACACCTTTTCGGTGTCAAGTGAGATGGCAGCGACCGGAATCTGATAATTCGCTACTGACCACATGATATTGATGAAACGCCTGATGTTATCAGAAGAGCTACGGCCCCGAATAAACCCCACCTGATCTATTTGTATAAGAGATGTCATAACTTTACATAATCGGTTAGCCAAAATTTTTGCCAAAATTTTTACATCTAGCTGGATCAAGGAAACTTCCTGTGTGTATTGAGGGATTACCATTCTTTAATGATTCCGTATAAACTTCTAACAAAAGTGGAGCCAGTTCTGTAGCATAAAATCTAAAAACTTCAGCGGCAAAACCGTCTGGCCCTGGAGCCTTGCCTGTAGGCAAGGCCTTAATTACCTCGTAAAGCTTCTCCAAGTTTATCTCAGAATCAAGAGAATTTTTTTGCTCAGTTGTCAATTTAGGGAGTTCTAATGGTTCCACAAATTTTCTAAAATCTTCATCAGTAGATGAAGATGTGGAACAATAGAGATCAAGATAGAACTCTTTGAAAGCATTAATATCAATGGCTGAGGTAAATATTTCACCACCAGCAGATTTCACTGAGGGAATGGTAGAAAAAGACTCTCTCTGCTTTATATATCTAGCCAAAAGCTTCCCTGCTTTGTCCCCCGACTCAAAGTATGACTGCCTTGCCCTGAACAACCAAAACTCCACTTTCTGCAACAAAATAGTATTATATCTGTATTTCAAATGGGTCAATTCTCTGAGGCCATCGGATGACATTCGGTGCTTCAGCTCTGCCTCGGCACTTTTAATATTCTCTTCCAACTCCACAAGTTCACGTGCTTTGGATTTTTTGGTGAATGAGGCATACTGTATGATCCGACCCCTAAGAACAGCCTTAAGTGCCTTCCAAGCCACACCCACAGAGGATACTGAGGACCAGTTGGTCTCCATATAAACACTGATTTCAGTCTTTAACATTTGTTGGAAATCAGTATTTTGCAAAAGGGATACATTAAAGCACCAGCTATATGATTTATTTTTCTCAGTGTGTGGCAACATCTCTAAACTCACCAGGGCATGATCTGAGACTAAAATGTTTCCAGTTGAGCAATCCACAACAGATGAAATGATGGACTTGGATATAAAAAAAATCTATTGTAGAATAAATATTATGGACTGATGAAAAAAAATGTATAGTCCCTACCAGATGGGTTCAAAAGTCTCCCGATATCTGCAAGACCACGATTTTTACACATTCTGTGAAGCGTCAATGTTGCTCTAGTTGGTTTACACACTTTTGCTTCACTATGATCAAGGACTGAGTCCATCAATAGATTAAAGTCTGATCATCAGCGTTAGGTGTGTAAATATTATCAAAATCAACCTTTGCCCCTGAATTTCTGCTAAAACAATAATTACTCTTCCTAATTTATCTTTAATCTGTTTGAGACATTTGAATTGTATATGTTTACTTATCATTGCAATGACTCCCCTGCTTTTACTTGAGCCAGCACTAAAGAAAACATGCCCACCCCATATCTTCCCAGATTTTTCAGCTTCCTGCGGGGGAAGATGCATTTCTTGAAGAAACACTGTCATATTTCTTTCGTTTAAGAAAAAAAAAAAACTTCCTTCTTTTTATGGGGTGCCCCAACCCATTCACAATCCACATGGAGAGAGACAATCCACTCATTAACATTTTGAAATATTAGAAAAAAAAGATTGTCAAAAACTAAATTATTAAGACCACATTCCAACATTAGTGCAATAATCAAACCCCGAACCAAAAAAAAAAAAAAAAAAAAAATGTGCGCATTAACCCTGTGCATGACACCGCCAACCGGCGTCCATCCCTCTAAACTCAAACAGTCCATGTATGCCTACGAGAGTCCCCGCGACAACTCTGCCATCGGGTTGCTCAAGTCCGGTGTTTCTATACAGATTTTGTGAGACAGAATTACTTTACAGAAGAAAATCTATAGAACTCCAGCCAATAGACAGAACAAACACAAAGAACATGTAGATTCATCCACTTAACTGTCCCGAAGGTGTGCTCTTCCACAAAACAAACTCCAGCTGCTAGCGGGACCAGCACATGCACTCACACAAAAAGGTCCGTTCAGTTTCCTCGGACAGTCAAATGAATGTTCAGTGAGCCGGCTGTTACATGAGTGCAGCAGATGAACTAATCCTTCCAATGTCCTGCAAAAAATATTCCAAAAAACAAACTCCAGCCAATAGGAGGCATAAACACAAGGAACATGCAGATTCAAGTGTTACTACACAAAACAAACTCCAGCTGCTAGGCGGATCCAGCACAAAAAAAAAAAAGGCACACAGCTTCCTCAAACAGTCAAGTGAATGTTCAGTGAGTCAGGTCCAATAGACTGCAGAGCGAGCGCCACACAATGACTTACTCATTCCATTGACTTTATAAAGGATGATGCTTGTTGGGGACAAGTAAATACTTTGCGGCCATCCTTAGTATCTATTCTCAATTTGGTCGGGAACATCAGTGCAAAAGCGACCTTCCGTTGATGTAAGAGTTTCTTGCATTCCTTTAATCAATCTCGTTTCTCTCGTCGAATTCGCAAAGTCTGGGAACAAGAAAATGTTGTGGTTCTTCCAAGAAAGCCTTCCTTTATTCCTTTCCTCGCGTAACACGAGATCTTTATCGGATGATCTCAGAAATTTGGCCAGAATTGATCGAGGCTTGTCTCCCTCCGCGGATCTCCGAGCCGGAACTCTGTGAGCTCACTCGATTGCCAGCTTATGCCCTGTTATGTTGAGCAGACTCGGAAAGAGCTCGTCCAGAACTTCCACCATATTCTGACCCTCTGCTCGCTCAGGAATTCCAACAATTCGGACTTTGTTTCGTCGGTTACGATTCTCAATGTCTTCCAACTTTTCCCAAACACTTTCCAAGTCTGTCTTGGTCGCTAGTGGATTAGCATCTAATTCCCTCTGCGATGACTCCAGATAATCGATCTGTTTCTCAACATCCGACATTCTTCTAACCAACTCAGTGAACTGAGTCCATAGCAGTAATCGATTGATGTATTACAGCAAGAACCTCCAAGTCAACAGCGACCTTTGTCAGCATCACCGACATGCTTGACAGTTGATGCTGAATCTCTCCTGCTGCACCATCCAAATTGAGTCCCTGGTCTGCGGCCCTGTCAGAGGTATCAGCTTGAGCACGTAAGTGTCTTTTAATGTCTCCAGAGCCCAAGGATTTTGAATTCTTTGATATATTGTCTTCATAGAACAGTTATGGAACAGAGTGTATCGAATCTCACCGGTTTATGACATAAAGTATTAAAAACTAGCAAAGTGTGCAGAGCTCGCCGTTCACACATCCGAATCTTGCATGGCGCCACGTGACTACCCAATGTTGCCGTTTTTAAGTTGGCAATAGAATGGTTGATTAATCAAAAAGCAAACTTTGTATAAATACAAAGCTTTGATTGAAGAAAAATATGCATCTTGTATTTATTGTGTTTTAAGATGTTCACCACTTAGTTTATTATTGTTTTCGATTTTTGTTAATGATTGTCCATTAAGAACATTTCCTCAAATTTGCATCCTTAGACTGAATAGCTCTCAAATATTCAGAAACCTCACAAAACTTGAACAAATCCTGTGATTTCCTGTAAAGTGCTCATAGATCTTCCTCTGAAACACGCATTACATTGTCCTGGATCAAAACTGTGTGCATCTGACTTGCGAGTGTTGTCTGACAAAAATGTGTGATCTGGGCCTGTAAACTGTAGATGGCTACTCTCGCTAGAGCCAAGCAAGAGAGCAACTTTAAATTCAAAAGCACTTCAAATGCGCTATATTTAACTGGTCGCTTTTAATGTCATATTCACTGTGCACTGTATGTACAATTTGTTTGATTTTAGATAGTTTGATACTGTATATCTGCATTATATCAACCACCCTGATCTCTAGATGTTGGCATCGGCCATTAAAAAACCCATATCAGTCGACCACTAAACGTAAACATTAACGAACAAAGTGTGTTAAACAATTGGAATTGAGATGGTAAAATTAGAACATTACTGTTGTCACTCTTTAAGGGCATAGTCTCCACCTCTTCTTGGAATGTGATCTGATATCCTGTATTTGGGACCATTTCCTGCACACTCTATAAATCAGAAGTTGACAATCGTGCAAACTTAATTGTTGCCTCATATGCAGCATTACATTTCCAGCAGTAATGCAAGAGCATTGGAAAGCAATATGTGTCTAATTCTTGTTCTTGTCCCAGTTTTTGCAGTATACTTTTCCAATATGTTTGCTTGCACTGACTCGAGGCATGCAAAATGCATCTTAAATAAAGATTAAGTAGCACAGGGCCCTATTCTTCATATGTCGCTTAATGCATCCAAAATAATATGCAATGACAGAACTTTTAATCGTGTTCCTATCTAGCTAATTTGGTTCTTCAAACCCACATGTGGATTTGATTATAATATCTCGATTGAGATATAATCGGCTGGACAACTCCTGTACCGATAAATTATTACCTGATGACAAAAGAGGTTCTTCTTAATGAATACAATATATATAATATGTAATGACATTGTTGACCTCACAATGTAGGCATGATTCTGATTTGTCTTATTGCTATTGTATAAATTACAGGTGCATCTCAATAAATTAGAATGTCATGGAAAAGTTCATTTATTTCAGTAATTCAACTCAAATTGTGAAACTCGTGTATTAAATAAATTCAATGCACACAGACTGAAGTAGTTTAAGTCTTTGGTTCTTTTAATTGTGATGATTTTGGCTCACATTTAACAAAAACCCACCAATTCACTATCTCAAAAAATTAGAATACATCATAAGACCAATAAAAAAAATATTTTTAGTGAATTGTTGGCCTTCTGGAAAGTATGTTCATTTACTGTATATGTACTCAATACTTGGTAGGGGCTCCTTTTGCTTTAATTACTGCCTCAATTCGGCGTGGCATGGAGGTGATCAGTTTGTGGCACTGCTGAGGTGGTATGGAAGCCCAGGTTTCTTTGACAGTGGCCTTCAGCTCATCTGCATTTTTTGGTTTCTTGTTTCTCATTTTCCTCTTGACAATACCCCATAGATTCTCTATGGGGTTCAGGTCTGGTGAGTTTGCTGGCCAGTCAAGCACACCAACACCATGGTCATTTAACCAACTTTTGGTGCTTTTGGCAGTGTGGGCAGGTGCCAAATCCTGCTGGAAAATGAAATCAGCATCTTTAAAAAGCTGGTCAGCAGAAGGAAGCATGAAGTGCTCCAAAATTTCTTGGTAAATGGGTGCAGTGACTTTGGTTTTCAAAAAACACAATGGACCAACACCAGCAGATGACATTGCACCCCAGATCATCACAGACTGTGGAAACTTAACACTGGACTTCAAGCAGCTTGGGCTATGAGCTTCTCCACCCTTCCTCCAGACTCTAGGACCTTGGTTTCCAAATGAAATACAAAACTTGCTCTCATCTGAAAAGAGGACTTTGGAACACAGGGCAACAGTCCAGTTCTTCTTCTCCTTAGCCCAGGTAAGACGCCTCTGACGTTGTCTGTGGTTCAGGAGTGGCTTAACAAGAGGAATACGACAACTGTAGCCAAATTCCTTGACATGTCTGTGTGTGTTGGCTCTTGATGCCTTGTCCCCAGCCTCAGTCCATTCCTTGTGAAGTTCACCCAAATTCTTGAATCGATTTTGCTTGACAATCCTCATAAGGCTGCGGTTCTCTCGGTTGATTGTGCATCTTTTTCTTCCACACTTTTTCCTTCCACTCAACTTTCTGTTAACATGCTTGGATACAGCACTCTGTGAACAGCCAGCTTCTTTGGCAATGAATGTTTGTGGTTTACTCTCCTTGTGAAGGGTGTCAATGATTGTCTTCTGGACAACTGTCAGATCAGCAGTCTTCCCCATGATTGTGTAGCCTAGTGAACCAAACTGAGAGACCATTTTGAAGGCTCAGGAAACCTTTGCAGGTGTTTTGAGTTGATTAGCTGATTGGCATGTCACCATATTCTAATTTTTTGAGATAGTGAATTGGTGGGTTTTTGTTAAATGTGAGCCAAAATCATCACAATTAAAAGAACCAAAGACTTAAACTACTTCAGTCTGTGTGCACTGAATTTATTTAATACACGAGTTTCACAATTTGAGTTGAATTACTGAAATAAATGAACTTTCCCACGACATTCTAATTTATTGAGATGCACCTGTATATACATAAAAAAAATGATGATTATTGCCCCTGGTTCAACAGGGTGCTTTCCTTCAAAAAGTAGTGGTGACTAGGTTAAAATATTTAAAACTGAATTCCAGTAATACCTCTGCTTATAAAATCACAGTCTAATCTGGTTTACAATAGCAGGTTTGGGCTTACAGACCTGTTGCCATGACAACAACTCCAAGATGAACAGAACAATCCAGGATCATGTGCAATCAGGAACACTTACATCCAGAGTAATCCAAAAATGAAGAATGGGGCCCAGCTCCTCAATGACCAGCTCTGATTGGCTGGATGTTTTTACCATGCTGACTGGCTGCATTGCAGTGACCTCCCCTTTGATCTTTTTGCATGTGATGTGTTCATCTTTCTCAGAGTCCCTGTGTCTCCTGCTGCTCCTCGCGGCTTGCTGGACTTCCTGTCACTTTCATCACACCTGTGAACAGATGAAACACTTGAGGAAATGAACAACAACAGTTCCTGCATGCACTCACTAGAGTCAGCACACAGATACTGAAATCAATCAAACTCATATTACATATGAATGTGTGTCATAATATTTCGTTACCTTGATCTTCAAGCGGAATGAGGCGGTACACTTTGTACGGCTCTGAGATGTCCAGCTGTGACCTTTCAGTGACCTTAATGAACTCTGGACTTTTGTTGAGAGCGCAGAGAAGGCGAGTTTTCCAGGACGCAGGGTCTGAACTTCCATCCTCCAAAAGCTTCCCTTTAAACTCAGCCCAAGCCTGCCATCAGACAAGACAAAATTAAGAATTAAATACGGTAAATAAGCATATCATTAAACACGCACTGGCCTAAAATAAGACTTTATAATGTAGTTTAACAAAGACTGTGTTCACTACACACACAAATGTTTTGTTTTTGTGTGTATAAGTGTGTGTGTTTTCTTCAGTGTATTAATAACCTATTCTATACTTTGTCAACTTTTAAATTTTATTTTATTTTTTTCACCCAATTTGGAATGCCCAATTCCCTATGCATTTTTAAGTCCGGGTGGTGGAGGAGGAATCCCAGCTGCCTCCGCGTCTAAGACCGCCAATCCGCGCATCTTATCACGTGGCTTGATCACGTTGCTACGACATAGCGTGTGTGGAGGCTTAACGCCATCCACCGCGGCATCCACACTCAACTCACCACGCGCCCCACCGAGAACGAACCACATTAAAGTGACCACGAGGAGGTTACCCCATGTGACTCTACCCTCCCTAGCAACCAGGCCAATTTGGTTGCTTAGGAGACCTGGCTGGAGTCACTCAGCACACCCTGGGATTCGAACTAGTGAACTCCAGGAGTGGTAGCCAGCGTCTTTTACCACTGAGCTACCCAGGTCCCCGTCAACTTTTAATCTTAATGCTTGGAAATCTAGGTCATGTGTACAGACTTGCAAACTATAGATGACTAAGAGCTCATAAGATACCTTTCAATGTCCGCATCTCAAATGGCACACTTGATGTGGACTTGCGGTCTCGTGGCCTTAATTTGCACAATTTTAAAAAGTCCACATGACCGTAGGATGTCCCATTTTACATTTTGTGCTCAGAAGGTGCTCACGAGAACCTCCTTTGTGCTCTTGATGTGCCCTTCGGCTGAGCCTGCATCAGTGCGAGATCCACAGCGGTCTACTACCCAACAGTCCACACTGCTTATCCTCTTGACCAATCACAGCAGACTGGAGTTTAGCACCAGAGGTAAAATCATTGTGGACGAGGCGATGTCAAGTAAGAATTTAATATTAATTTCAAATGAAGTTTCTCTTTTTGAACTTTATGAATTCAAAACTTCCCCGGATCTCTTTCTTTTCTTTTGAGTATAGCATCACTTTTTAGTTTGACGTGTATAATTGGTTTAAAAAATGCTGTTTTATTCAGTTTACCAAAGATGGAATCACTCACATTCTGTTCCTTCTAAATAGTTTTTCTTGGGAAAGTTTTGCATTCATAAAGTAAGAAACTTTAAACTAAACATATGCTATCACTGTTTCAAAGAGGATTTTAGCATTATTGTGAGTTGCTAAAACAAAGGAATATTCCGGGTTCACTAAAAGTCAAGCTCAATAGACAGCATTCGTGGCATAATATTGATTACTGCAAAAATCTATTTTGACTTGCCCCTCCTATTCTTTAAAAAAAGCACAAATCTGGTTTATAGTTAGGCACTTACAATAGAAATGAATGGGGGCAAATGTTTTAACGTTATACTACTCACTGTTTCAAAAGTATAGCCACAAGACATAAAGGATATGCATGTAAAGATGATTTTAGTGTGATAATATCACATACTAACCTTTTCGTGTAAACGTTTAGCCAATTTTACAACTTTGTTGCCATGATGATGTAATGTCAACAAACCCTAAAATGACTGAAAAATGACCATTTAAAAAACTTTACAGCTCAAATAATACACAAGTTTTGACAGAAGAATTCATGTAAGTGCTTTTATAAAATTATAAGCTTCACGTTTCTGCCTTTAAACCCTCCAGAAACTGGCCTCACTGTAACCTCGATATTTGCTTCTTTTCTAAAGGAGGGACAAGTCGAAATTAATTGTTGTGGTAATCAACATTATGCCACAAATGCCGGAATATTCCTTTAAGACATGAGGGAGGATGTTCCTGCACATAGCTGTAACTTGCAAGATTCATTATATTTATTTAAACAGCAACATTCCCTGTACTGGCGATACATAACCCGAAGAAGATCTATGGCGGTGTGTGAGATGTATGTTCTCCTTTCTATACATTTGACTTTTTAAGCACCTGCATGCAATAAAAATGCGTCATCTGATTGAAGCCTTGAAGTCTGTTCCAAATGCACACTTTTAGGACTTTGAATAAAAATAGAAAAAGATCCCTTTCATGCACCCTCATGGACTTGCTGATTAGTGCCCCATCGGTCTGCACTCACTTACGTCACCAAAATCTGGAGTCGGAAGGGGGCCCCAAGGGTGTAGAGTGCCATTTGGGACTGGGCCTGTATCAGCCAAGTTGCTGGCTTGTGTGACCTGTGTGCAAGTTAACTGTAACATATGAATCAGCACTATTTACTGTATTTACTGTTTGATAAACTGTATATCATGACCAAATAATGACATTTCACACACAATTGCACCTTGAAAATAGCTGCATCTTCCTCACTCCAAAAATCTTGTTTTCCTGCATCTTTCCAAGGGATACGGAACAAGGTCTTTTCAGGGTCATCCCACTCTAGACCATGATACTTCCCACTGTTCACCTACAGCCCAAAACACACACAACAATAAACAGCACTAACATCAAATAACTATGAAACACTGATCTCACACACACACACACACACAACCATAAAAACAGAATGTGTTGCTCTGTCGATGTGTAACAGACTGATTAATTGTACCCGCTGATAGTGTTGTTTATTTACACACACTGGGCCTCAACAAACGCTGTGCACACCCTAGATTTGTAAGTAAAAATGTGTGTGTGCTACTGAATTCCAAACATTTGTAAATTGGGGAAGCATATACGGTCATTCACAATTATCATAATCCACGCCTATGAAAAAGCCATATAAGGAAGGCTGACTTGCAAGTAAATGAGAAGCTTTCAAAATCGATGCAGAACGTTTCACACTCTAGGTGCTCTGTTCTCCTTTTTTCTGCTCTTGACTGATGGGTAGCTTTGCTTCAAAACCATAGCTCTGTCTTTCTTCTACGTTACATATCTCGGAAAGGAAAGAATTATTATAATAATTATTATATTATTATATTATTATAATATATAAAAAATAAAATTTTATATATATATATTTATTATATATATATATATATATATATATATATATATATATATATATATTTTTTTTTTTTTTTTTTTTACAGTTATGGTTATGTTTGCTTAATAAGAAATGTCTTTGACAGTGTAGGGGCCACTATGCTTCCTGTCAGATCGG
The DNA here is from genome assembly GCF_019703515.2 of Myxocyprinus asiaticus. NCBI lineage: Eukaryota > Metazoa > Chordata > Actinopteri > Cypriniformes > Catostomidae > Myxocyprinus > Myxocyprinus asiaticus. The sequence continues at coordinate 38,357,830 of NC_059379.1, forward strand.
GGGCCCTACACAACTTGCGTAAATTATTGGATTTATGGTTTTCCTTTAGTGAATAATCAGATTAAATATTCCAAAAAACTCCATAGACATACACTGATGGAATGTTCAAACAGGCCAAGACTATTCAAACTGTCAAAAAATTCAAACGTTAACAAGTCCACACAAGGCATTTATGGTGCATTCACGTCATGTCAGAATTACTGTAATTACGAGATGGCAACTGGTAGATTCTACGCGAAGCTATTCACGTTCTCAGACCTCATAACTATTTGATTCTATGGCAACATTTATAATGCTAAAACAACTCTATTGCTGATAACAGCTAAATGTTTATTACAGCAATAATTAATTAATTCACCTCTATCTCTGTATGTTCTTACAAAATGTTTAAGAACAGAACAAATAAAATAAATAAAATGACATATCAAACAGAAATATGTTCACTACCTTCAACTGTTGAGGCCGCTGCCAAATTGGTTCTTTTTACATGACATCACCACCATCAAGTTGGAAGTCACAGAATTCAGATTTTACCACTTGTAATTACGAGTTCTACGAAGATGTTGTAACTCTTTTACCCGGAGATAAATGGTTTAGTCCGACAAATCACGGAGCCAAACAGCAAAAGTATGTATTCCACACATTTAATGGTAGATACACAAGCTGTACACTCTTCTCATACATGAGAGAATTAAACCATTAGCGTCACAAAATATAAAAGTATAATAAAGGTCAGGGAGAGCAGATCGGTCATCATCCTCCTGCACCTGCACACAGACTGAGTCTCTCTAATCACACAGCACACACATGCAAATGAGATGGTCAGCGTCTTAAAGGTACCCTTCATACTAATAGAATGCATGTAAATACACTATCTTAATCGTTACAGATTCCCCGCAGGAAAGAAAAGGCTGTCCACAGCCATACACAACATAGGAACAAGTGTTAAAATCCAGAGCCATACATGGACACTTGGAAATCTGTTAAAACCATGCAATGTTTTACACACAGGCTAATAACCACCATACATGACAGTACAAGCCACACAAACACACAGTATGCTTTCCAAAGATACATTACATACAAAAACAAAAAACTTGTGTATCTACGTCATGTGTGTAAAATAACAATTAAAAAAAAAAAAAAAAAATTATCTTCTAAGTCCCAACAAGACAACATATCCTAAAGAAATGAACAAAGAACATATTCTATTTTCTTCACCTATCCAAAAAAAACATGTTATTAGGAACATTTGGCACATAAAGACAAACCATCAAATCATCACTTAAGGTTCAGCCTGTCATTGTGATACTTGTTAGTCCACCTCTTTGTTGACCACTCCAAGGTGATTCTAGGGCCAGTCTAGGTCTTAGGTAGTAACAACGGCCTTGAAGGTCAACTTCAAAGTCAGGAAGTTGCACATTTTGGTTAGACACGTCAGTGTCTGAGTCAGGGACTTGAACAGAACAATCAATGTCAGTGAAATTGTCACAGTTATCAACAGTCTCAGTAGGCAGAGAAACACAAGGGGCCTGAAATTGATTCTTGCTCCTTTGTGTCCCCAGCAAATTTTTCTCCCATTCCTCATGGAAGGTTTCATTCACATGCTGAAGCTCATTTTGTGTATGACCATTGCACGAGTCCCATGTGTGGAAAGGTTGCATGTTTACTACATGGAAGACCCCAGCATCCTTTCCTGTATCCACCTTTTCGAGTCTGTAACTCACATCTGACAAGACCTGAGTGAATCATTATGGACCAATGTACAGGGGTACAAGTTTAGCTGTAAAATTGGCCAGGCATCTGACTTTGGATGGATCTTTACTCTGACAAGGACATAAATGGCATAAAAAAACAGAGCGATGTCCTTTGTCATGGAATAAGTTCCATTTGTCGTGGCTGCTATTCAGGGCCGCTCTTGCATGATCATGCGCATCCCACAAAGACAATCTCAAATTCTCAGGGTAGGGAATTCCAGGTTCCTCTATGCTGTCACAGGCAGGCTGAGTAATCAGGTCCAGTGGAGTGTCCATCTCCCTCCAATACAACAACATGGACAGGCTCTGGCCCGTACTCTCATGTGGTGCCGTTTTCAGAGCAAAGCAGATTTGAGGGATATATCGGTCCCAGGTGGTGTGTTTATCACTCACATAAGCACGAATCGCTGTCTTTAAAATCCGATTCACCCTTTCTGTTACATTAGTCTGGGGGTGATACGCAGTTGTGAGTCTATGCTCTGTTCCTAGGGCAGAGAGGATCTCCTCAAATAAGTCACTTACAAAAGGGGACCCTCTGTCTGAAATAAGGTAAGTGGGGGTACCATAATGAGCAAACACTTTGCTCAACAGTTTGCTAGATGCTAAATGTGCTGTAGCTTCTCTCACAGCAACGATAACCACCCACTTCAAAAAGTAGTCAACAAAGACCAAGATATAGGGACCATTAGCCCAGCAGGCTTTCTCTGGCTTGTCTTAGTTGACAGACTGCGCAAGAGATCACATATTTCTTTACTTCAGATGCCATTTTAGGCCAGAAGAATCTGAGTTTCAGTCGGGCCATAGTCTTTGTTACTCCCAGGTGACCAGCAGTTGGGTGATCATGGTAATATCTTAACAAGGTTCCTCTGAAAGCTGTAGGGGCATACAGCCTTAGGCATTTCAGGGGATGGATGCTGCAAGCCACTTTGGGGTCATTATAGTACAGCAGGCCATCCTGAACGGAATACCAAAGAGAATCATCAGTGTCCTTTCCCGCTTGAGTTGTACTCTCATGTTCACGGAGGAGTTCTCCTGTGACTGGATCATTAAGCTGTAACTGTCATAAATGAGACTGATCCACAAGCATCACCGGAGACAGGGCACAAAGATCGAGACCACCTATTACAGCGTAGTCAGGAAGGAGGTCAACTGGAGGATCATCACTCGTCAGGGGTTTCCTAGACAGCGCATCCGGTACTCTATTTCTTGACCCCGGTGTATGGACAATGTCAAAATCGAAATCCTGAAGACATAGAGACCACCGAGCCAGCGGGGTTGGGGTGGGACATTAACCACTTAAGGCCACTGTGGTCTGTGAAAATTGTGACATGGAGACCCTCAACATATGGGCTGAAGTATTCTAGGGCCCAGATGACGGCCAAGCACTCTTTTTCAGGAGTGGAATAAAGTTTCTCTGATTTATGCAGTGCTCTGCCTGCATACGCCACGGCCACTTCTCTGCCGAGATTATCTCTCTGCATCAAAGCAGCTCCCAGTCCTGCATCACAGGCATCAGCATGAATGAAGAAAAGGAGAGTGAAATCAGGGAAATTTAGAACAGGCGCAGATGTAAATTTTTCTTTCAGGACATCCATGGCACGTTCACAGGTACTGTCCCACACAAAGGGAACATCATTTTTGGTGAGTGCCAACAGCGGTTCGGCTTGGCGGGCATAGTCTTTGACAAAATGGCGATAGTAGCTTGTTAAGCCCAGAAATCGTCTCACTTGCTTCACATTGACAGGGGTTTTAAAGTCCGTTACAGCTTTCACTTTGTCCTGGTCAGGCAGGATTCCACATGGGTATATGCAGTACCCAAGGAAGGTAAGTTATTTGCGACAAAACTGGCATTTGGCGAGTTTAATGGTCAACCCAGCATATTTGAGCCTTGAAATAACTTCATTAAGATCAGTGAGGTGTTGTTTGAAATTGGGCGAAGCCACATCAATGTCGTCTGGTAGACCGCGCAAGACTTATAAATAAGGCCAGCCAAGACACTGTTCATAAGTCTTTGAAATGTCGCTGGCGCATTACACAAGCCGAAAGGAAGCACACGGAATTGGAATAGCCCACAATGCGAAACAAAGGCGGTCTTTAGTCTTGACTCCTTTGCTACTGTGACCTGCCAATAGGCTTGAGCAAGGTCAATTGTGGTTAAAATGTTCCTCTAGAAAAGGAAGTCAAGTGACTCATCTACTCTCAGTAATGGATAAGAGTCTTTCATGGTAAATTGGTTTAGGCCACGATAATCCACACAGAATCATGGTTCACCAAAAGGTTTTTGTATGATTACAACAGGGGCGGCCCAAGGGCCTAATGCCGGTTTGATGCCTTCCGTTAACATCTTTTCAATTTGATCCTCTGTCAGCTGCTTTTTGGCTGGGGAGGTTCGATACGGAGGAAGGTGGACTGGCTTGGAGTGACCCATGTCTATGAAGTGCTCTGTTAGAGACGTGCGGCCTAAGTAACCATCAAAAAGGTCTGAAAAGTTTGAGCAGCTCTGTTGCTTTTTCTCTGCTTTAGTCAAACACGCTTCCTCAACTTTCTCATGAAGACTAAGGTTGAGGTGTGATTCCGAACTATGTCTGCCTGCACAGCAGAGAGTGATGCACCAGTGTCAAGTGCAGCATCTAATAATTGGCCGTGTAGGTTAATTTTTACTCTGAATGGAGTGTTCCAAAAGGAAGTCGGTGTGGGATCCTCCACATGACAAAGTACAGGGTGGTTGAAGGTGGGCGCATTTGTCAGGTGAGGCAAACTTATCTTCTGGAGGGAGGACTGCCTCCATGAATTGTCCTCCCTCCTTTGGAGTTTCCCTTTTGCCTGATAAACTGATTGCCTCCCGCTCTATTACTGCTTACAGTTTGGCTTGTATCTAGTGTGTCAAGTGGAGGTTTAGGACACGTATCAGGGGTTTCAGTTGGGTATGAGTTCACCGTGGAGAGTTGCAATTTGGACATGTGCGAGAAGTGAATCCAGGTTGCGAGCATTTGAAACAGTAGACCTCTTTGCTAGATTTAGCTTTGGTCTGCGCTGTAGGAGAGTAACTGATACTTGGTGCCAGAACCACATGGAGCTCGTGAGCCCTCAGAAGAAGATTCATGTCTGAGGAGACAGAAGTTCCATAAAGTGCAACTCTACATTTCTCAAGAGCATGTTTACATATAAGGTCTATTTTTCTTGTTCAGGGGGAGGGTTTTTTAGTTTTTTGAACTCACTCAGCATGTGAGCCACAAAAGTAGGGAGAGGCTCCTCTGGGCTTTGCATCCGATAAAAGATATCTCTCATTATTTGTTCCTGATTATCAGAGGGAAGAAAGACTTTCCTGAAGAAGTCAGTCTTCAGCGCATATTTTTCCTTCCCCTGAAAACAGAGGTGGCTCAAGTCTTGACTGGTAAAGCACAGATGCGAGCATTCTGGTTGTGTTACTCATATCAGTGGAATTGGATTTTGGTAAGCAAGTCACATTTTTAAAGGGAACATTATTAGTAGCCATACCTTGCAATGGAGTCTGGGCTGGTGGAACACAGTTGTGTGGTGCAGAACTGGCCAGAGGAGGTGGCTGTGCATGTGGCGCAGTAGAGGTGGCAACCTCAGGACGTCCAAAGCGTTTCAATATGCTCTGCTGCAATTTAAGAGAGTCACTGAGGCATTGTTGAAGCACAGATACTTCAGCCTGTAGAAGCTCTACCTGATTTTCCAATCTCACAACAGCACACTGTGGTAGCCTATGTCTCTGTCTGGAATCAGAGTCTGCCAACAAGTGTGTCAAGTCAGTCTGTAAGTTGGGGGGAGAAGCCATCGCGGTACATGCATTCACATAAGCAGTAAAATAACAATCACAGTATATCACAAAATTAGCTTAGAAATGTATTAATGGACATTAAATGCATGTATAATGAAAATTGAGGACAGTCAGCAATTTCCCAATATCAGTTATAAGTTTGAAATAGTTCAAAACCATAGAAATATTTTTTCTTGTTTTGTTTTTTTTTCTCCAAAATACTTACTTAATCGTTACAACATGAAAGCTTTTTTCGGAATGTTGTAATTACTGTAATTCTGAAATGCTATGAATGCACCATTATTTTGCTTTAAATGTCCTGAAAGTGATTTTTTTTTTATGGAATGGAATATTTTGCTACTGTTATTTTTGACAACCCTGAGAAGACGCACTGCTGCTCTTCTGCTTGATGACAATCCCAACGGTCCAATGGTATCTTCGGAAGGCGGAATTATGCAAAACGAGGGCATGCCCAAGGTGTGGGGGCGTATATATATATATATATATATATATATATATATATATATATATATATATATATATATATACATAGCTGGCTGTTTCTCTGACTTTAAGGTGCGTTTAATCTTCAAACTTAAAACTTTTAAAACTAGTTTAAACTAAACTAAACTTTGTCAAGCCAACATCAAAGATTTATCTGTCTTGTTTCTTTTGCTTTCTTTAAAAGTGTAAACAGCATCTACCTTACCTTGATTTGGTAATTTAATTCTTTCTTATTCAACTGCACAGTCTTAGACTTAAAAACATGTATTAATTTGTGCATGTGATTGGTGTTTGGTTAGTTTAAAAATTATTTTCTTTCATTTTTGTACTTCTGAAGCAGTTATATCTGTGCCATTAAAGTGCAGTTGATAGTTTTGCATCTTTAAGCTTTATATTTTTGCAAAAGCTTGCTTAGTTATTGGTGTTGGGTGTGTTTGGTTAGGTATACCTGCAGAAAATCTGCTTAGGGCCCACAAAATGCTAAAACTGGCCCAGGTTCTATTGACATGTATTGTATTAAAGGCAAAAGTTAAATCACACACACACACACCTATTCCACTATCCAGGACCGCAGGCGACGCGTGGAGCGAATCCTTCCAGATGCCATCTGAAAAACGCATGATTGACAGCGGCTGATTTCATCATTGAGATAGTCACAAATAGTTTCACATATAGTCAATTTTGACAGGGAAGAGAAATTGTCAGTTCAACTTATTCTTAACAAAACGTACCGTGATACTACCATGGGACTGTACCATGGCACATCAACTGCCCTTTTTGTACGTCTTATGATGAGGATATTTTTGGAGCAAAACAACTGAGCGCCTGTGACAGTGGAACTTGTAGTTGTAGAGATTAGCCACACATGTGTATCAGTAAATTTGAACTCTCCCTTTTGCACCACATATCTATGTAAAATATGGAGCAAAAGTGATTTGTGCATCTGCAGAGGCAGCAGCGGGCCCAGATCAGAGATCAGAGAATTTTGGCCAATCAGAAGAGCTAGTCTGGGTGCCTATCCATTAGCGGAACTTCGCGACCGAACGAGTAGGAAAAAAAAACTTCCATGAGCATCTTCCTGAGCTGGCAGTAGCAAATACCATTTAAGGTATGTTTTTTCATTCTTTTTCTGAAATCACTCACCGTTATACATTTGTTTATAGTTTAAATATGCGCGCTGGTCAGCTACGGTTGGAAATCAGTGTTTCTTAGTTAGATTAGCCTTTTTTGTTTCACGAAAGGTAAGCTAACACTAGACTCAGTGTTTCCCATTAATTGACTAAACTCTGGCGGCCCGCCACAGTCTAATTTGCCCCGCCACGGTCTCATAATGAACCGAAAACATTTTTACACTTCTCATCTAAAATATTTTTGCACTTCTCAGTCTCATAATAACATAAAATAAAAGGTTGTGTTTTGTGCGCTCTCTCGCACGGCAGTCAGCTGCAGTCAGTTCAGTCAGCTCCTCACCTGCTGCTGTAAACTCACGCACTCACACACACTCGCAGATATATGCACTTGAGTATTCCTGGAGCCGTCTAACATTATTTGGTTGAGGAGGATGACAAATCTTTGAGGTAAGTAACGTTAACTAACATTAAATATATCCACTGAATTTATACACTACTCCACACACAATTTATCATCATCAGTGTACAAGAGCAAACAGATAATATTACTGCTGAAGTTAGAATGATTAACGTAAATTAACGTTAGCGTTACTAGGTTAATTGGCATAACGTTACACTGCTTACGGCTTCACTAGCTAGCTATTGTTAGCAGTCTGAGGTAACGTTAAAAGATAATAAGCTGAAACTGACATCCCTAGTTTGTACCCTGTGAGAGATTAGTTAGCACCACAGACTCTAGCTCTGAGTGAAAACTGTGGGTTGGGTAGTGTCAATCTAGCTAATTTTAGCCAATCGCTTTTGGGAAGGCAGGCCTTGGCTCTGTTTGTGAACAGCTGTCAATTAAACCCTGGCTGGGGGAGAAGAGCATCATGCATATGGGGAAGAATTGGGGGCGCTATTTCTCACAATTCGATTTATTTCAAAGTTGCCTACTGCAGCTTTAAGAGCACAAAATTGTTTACAAGAGCACAACACTAGCCTCTTAATTTTGCTCTCAAAGTGCACCAGATGGAAGTATTTAACTTTAAAATGTAAAAAAATGTCTTACAGGGGAGCATGCCCCCGGACACCCCCTAGAGGGTCGGAGGTCCACCCCATAGTCTCACAAAATCCTGTGGGAAACACTGCTAGACTACCTGCACTGTTAAGTTTGCTATTCAGTCATCTCATATTAAATGATACCCTCATATTAAACGATTTATTCCTTATATTCTCCTCTGCTTTACCTTCTAGAAAAATGACAGAACAGGGTGAGTCTTCGCAGGTGAGTATCATAAGTATGCACCTAATGTAAGATTACCCTTATGAGAATTTACCATGGTCAGAAAACCATGGGTACCATGTTTTTTCTCTTTTTATTTGTTTTTGGTGGATAGCAATTTTTATAGGAATACCATAGTAAGTATAGGGATGTCAGAGTTTGCACTACAGTAGGCAATTTGTCTAGTAATTATTACTCCCATAAGGAAGCAGTCCCGAAATTGGAAGCTGCAGTGAGTCACTGGATATGTGCTGCAAAAGGGAGAGCGAAACTTGTCATTTGCAAGTGAAAAACAGTGTTTGAGACTCGTAGCAGCAGATTCAAGCAGTTGTAGTAATGTACTTGTGTTTGTGCTAGAAAAATATCCAAAACATATTTTGTGAGAAAATATTCTACAAGTATACAACTCTCATTGGATGAATTCACATTCGGATTTGCGGATGAGCAAAATTTGTCCGTGACTTCAAATTTTTTGATGCGGGTGTGTGAATGTGTTTTGCACCATATTCACTGCAGCAACTGTAGCAAATATGTGAGCGTATGAGTTTCTGTGATTCGTAGAATAGGATTTGTGCACCTGTAATAAATCTGTGATTCGTAGAATAGGATTTGTGCACCTGTAATGAAGAATTTGAGAAGGTGTAACTGTTATGCTGTCTCTTAAAACATTTTTCTCTGTGACTTAAAATTTACTGATACACATGTGTGGCTAAAACCTACAACTACAAATTCCACTGTCACAGGTGCTCAGTTGTTTTGCTCCAAAAATACCCTCATATCTTATACACTGATTATCTCTTTAAAAATGAATGCCTGGACAATAAATAAAAAATAGAAAAGCAGATTTGTCTCTTCTGCAACTACAAACTCTAAATCTATTGCCGACAACATTACATTTGTTTAAACTCTCTAGCGAAAATCACTGGAGAAAATCATCATGTATGTTAGTTTCGCTCCTCTACAGAAAGGCTGTGGAGCTCGCAGTCTGTTCCACACTTTTCGCTTTAGAAGTCACTTGAAGGTAAAGCAGTGGATTGAACAGCGCTGTTCACAAGGCTGATAAGATTTAACACCTGCAGGGGGCCCTCCGTGCCACACAGTGGAATCCCCTATAGAGCATCATATCTCCTCACTTTCATTGTAGTTGGATATATTTGTCCATTAATATAACAGACATTAAATTAATAAACATATTTATTGCGAGGTTCATACATCCGACTCAAACATTGCTTGCGTTCACTGTAAAACTATTAAGAAATATATTTTTCTGCGATTGGTCTATTTTCAACAGCGATGAGAAAAGTAACTTTTACTTTTAGTAAATTTTCAGTAAAACAAAATGTGTAAAATTGTAGCATTAAACCTTGTGCTATATTAGCCTGGAATAAATGTACAAAAACAGTTACAACAGCTGCGATGGGGTTACCAATTCAGCTGCTGAGGGAGTGAAAGCTAGTTTGGCATCTTTCTTCTGACTGATGTAATCCAGTGCGCTCTAATTTCTCCCTTTTATGGATTTTTTTGTTTTATTTTGATATATGGGAGCAAATGGGTACGCAGAAATTATATTTCACGTGGTCTCCCATTCACTTCTGCATTCCAAAATAAAAAAGGGTCCAACTGATGGCCCTTTTTATTTATTTATTTATTTTTTTTAATCAGTTTGCTCTTACTATTGAGACGAATTATTGCTATTGAGCTGAAAATGTACAACACAGTCTTTAAATTGTAAAATGTAACTCTCTGACACAGGGCTCTGACCATTTAGAAAGAAGGACCAGGCGCCGAACTCCGCCCACTTTTTCTACTACCAATTTGTCTTCTTTCAATTATATTTCCAGAGAAACTCCTTTCCCCAGAAATCACGTGACGTTACGGAGCTCCAAGTCTTATCTCCAAGACAAATGGGATTCTAATTCAAATGTGTTCATTTTTTTTTTTTTTTTTTTTTTGCGCACAATATGTGGTTGAAAAGAATAATAAAGTGAAAATTACCATGATCATGGTAATGGTAAATGGTCATTTACCTTTTCAAAATTTGAGTTTGATATCATCATAACACATAATATTAATAGTCATTGCAACTGTTAACTTTGTTTACTCTGTTTTCTCTTGCAAACAAATATATATATATATATATATATATATATATATATATATATATATATATTATTATTATTTTTTTTTTTTTTTTTGAGAATTCCTGCAAAATTCACATTAACATAAGTTTAACATTGTCTGGTACTGTGCGAAGATTTATTCAGAAATTCCAATGAGGGTCTACAAATATTACAGTAATATCTAAATAATATAGTAGTCATTTTTATTTGTATACAAATGACTTTACTATATTATTTAGATATATATAAATAATATAGTACACTCTATTAGCTCATGCTGTTACTTGACTCAGGGGGAGATGCTTAAGTCATATTTAACATTAACTTAATGCATTTGGTATGGAAACGTTTGCATTGCCAGTGTAGACATTCTACAGTGAATACGAAAAACCGAGAGGATGCAAGTGAAAAGTTTGTCAATCGATTTACAACTTTTAATCGAAATAATTACATGTGCCGATTAAATAAATTACATGGAATCGAACAGCAAGTGATGAGGAATTGTACTTCGAACAATAGAGGTAAAAGATATTGAACTGCACCAAGTTCAGAAAAAGGCTGGAGTGAAAAAGAAAGAATGGCAACCTAGAAAAAAAAAAAAAAAAAAAAAAAAAAAACTGAAACCCTCAAGGTAAACAACCAGGCACTGACTGTACAGTTAGACACAGGTGTAGAATGTAATGTCATGTTGGCGCACCGTTTGTTTTTAGGTCCATCAATGTACGCGTGTGCTCCGGTGTAGATGGCGTGCCCAAAAAAACTTTCAAAAGGCCAAAACTTAAAATCGGATATGCCAATCCATTTATTTTCAAACTATAACTCAAATTACAAGAAACAAAATAGGCTATCTCCTCAAAATAAACACACCGCCTTTACCCTGCTCACGTTCAAAAAACAACAGACCTCGCTATGCGCCACACCTGGAACAATTAATCCTACGCGTAAATAGGTTACCATGACTACCAACAGCGCCCCCAGTAGTCACCACTGAAATTCCAACAGTCATTTCACTGAGAGATCTGGATGCTTTGAAACCTGACAGAAAAGAAATAAAAAAAATCAAGCTCTAAAATAGTTTCGTATTCTGGACACAAGATGTCATCATTGGGTCAGCAATACCTTTAATGCCCACATAAAGACAAACTTTACACTCTGGAATTTCAAGTCATAAAGCAAAATGCTTGTGTAGTACTGGACTGAGCATCATGCATCGAGTTGGGTTAAGTGAACAGGATTTTTAAAATAAAAGAAAACACTACAACAGACATTCTGAGTGAATATGAAGATTTATTCACAGGACTGAGTTGTGTTGCTGGAGTTAATCACATTCAGACAGATCTTGAGGTCACACCAGTGACTGCATCACTCAGGAAGTTGCTGGAAGGAGAAAAACAGTGGCACTGGGATAGTGAACAGCAAAAAGCTTCAATCGTCTTAAAGTGCTAGTAAGTACAGTGATGGCCAAAAATATTGGCACCATTGGTAAATATGAGCAAAGAAGGCTGTGAAAAATGTCTTTATTGTTTATCCTTTTGACATTTCATTCAAAATATTCACAAAAGTATATCTTCTAATGGATATCAAACAATTGCAAACACAACACAAGTTTTATATATATATATATATATATATATATATATATATATATATATATATATATATATTATATTGCCAAGATAACAGTTCTGAGTCTTCTCCTATTTTCTGTTTGAAAAGTAATTGCATTACATATAACACATATAAACCTCGACCAGATGAACAGTTTCATGTCTATCCTTGTACTGTTCTTTTAATTCTTTCAAATAAATTATTTAAAATCAAATAATTTATTCTTGAACTGACCAAAGAATTTAAGGGGGCAGCATTGAATTAGAAAACATATATTTTAATATCAGACATTAAATTTCGATTTTAAATTCACTATCGTTTTATATTGAATTGTTCTATAGTCTGTACAGTATTTAATGCAATTACATCAGAAGTAACTGAAATTAAATTACTAAAAAATGAAGAGCAATCCCTTACCTTACTTTTTTCAAGGAAAAATAATTTAATTACAGTAATGCATTACTTAGTAATGCATTACACCCAACACTGTCCATAAGGCTCCAGTGTTTAAATCCATATCTTCAGAAGCAATATACAGTAATAGGTGTGGGTGAGAAACAGATCAATATTTAAGTCCTTTTTTACTCTGAATCTCCAATTTAACTTTCACTTTCAGATGTGAAAGTAAAAACTAAACTGGCTTCACATGTGACTTTCAGATGTGAAAGTTATAGTGTAGCTGTACACAGTAGTGGCCAAAATTATTGGCACCCTTGGTAAATATAAAGAAGGCTGTGAAAAAAAAAAATCTGCATTGTTTAGCCTTTTGATCTTTCATTCAAAACATTTACAAAAAAATCTAACATTTAATTGAAGTAAAACAATTGAAACAGGGGATATATCTCATTATTAAATAAATATTTTTCTCCAAAATGCTTTGGCTATAATTATTGGCACCCTTTTATACAATACTTTTTGCAACCTCCCTTTGCCAAGATAACAGTTCTCAGTCTTCTCTTATAATGCCTAATGAGATTGGAGAACACCTGGCAAGGGATCTGAGACCATTCCTCCATACAGAATCTCTCATACAGAGGTCCACATAGTGGACTCTCCTCTTCAATTCACCCCACAGGTTTTCTATGGTGTTCAGGAGACTGGGATAGCCATGGCAGAACCTTGATTTTGTGGTCAGTGAACCATTTTTTTGTTGATTTTGATATGTGTTTTGGATCATTGTCTTGCTTGAAGATCCAACCAGGGCCCATTTTAAGCTTTCGGGCTGAGGCAGTCAGGTTTTGATTTTTTATCTGTTGGTATTTGATAGAGTCCATGATGCCATGTATCCGAACAAGATGTCCAGGACCTCTGGAAGAAAAACAGCCCCACAACATTAAAGATCCACCACCATATTTAACCGTGGCCATGAGGTACTTTTCCATATGGCTACCTCTCTGTGTGTGGCAAACCCATCTCTGGTGTTTGCTGCCAAAAAGCTCTATTTTTGTTTTATCCGACCATAGAACCCGGTCCCAATTGAAGTTCCAGTAGTGTCTGGCAAACTGAAGATGCTTGAATTTGCTGATGGATGAGAGCAGAGGCTTTTTTCTTGAAACACTCCAAAACAACTTGTTGTGATGTAGGTGACGTCTGATTGTAGTTTTGGAGACTTTCTGACCCGCAAGACCCAACCAATTTTTGCAATTCTCCAGTTGTGATCCTTGGAGAATTTTTGGCCACTCAAACCTTCCTCCTCACCATGCTTGGAGACAATATAGACACGCGTCCTCTTCCAGGTAGATTCTTAACATCTCCAGTTGATTGGAACTTCTTAATGATTGCCCTGATGTTGGAAATGGGTATTTTCAATGCTTTAGCTATTTTCTTATCCACCTTTTTCCTGGGGGTGTTACTGGGGAAACTGATGTGGGAGGAACTTCCACCGGAAGTCCTACTGTAGCATTTGCTCGCTCCAGCTGCAGTCATTTTAGTGTGTATTGTGTTTGTATTTGTATGTTTTGTTAAAGTCGTTTCATCTGGAACACGTTATGATGTCCTTACAGTGTTCAGGGACAACGTGTGTGGTTCATGGCTGTAAATACAACCAGGTGAAGCTTAATCTGTGGCTTAAGCAAGAGTGTTGCGTACACAGACCAAAAACAAAGGTGGACTGCTCCTGTCAGTGTTGGTACCGTTTCCATCGCCTCCCACACGACGATGAAGCTAAAAGAGCATGGTTAAAAAAACTGAACTTAAAGAAGCCTCCCAAAACGGTTCATGTGTGCTCGTTTCATTTTGTCGACAAAAAGCAGACGGAGGACAACCCATACCCCACCCTGTTTCTGGGTTACGAGAGGCCACCAGAGAAGAGATGCCGACTCCTCGGGAGGGATGACAAATGTCTCTCACCAGGTTAGTTAGCTTATATTATTATGCGTCACACAATGTTCATCGTTCACACAGAACCCTTTTTGGATTGTGCTAGAATCTGACATACCAGCATCTACCTTTTAGGAGATTGAGAAAATGCTTCATTTGTGTGTTCAGATGTAGTGATTAAGGTTAGAATTCATGTATACAAATAATTCCATGGATTGAACATTTTATTATTCTTTCAACTTTCTGGCTTTAAATTATGTTACTTAAATGTTTTTCAGTTGTCTTAGTTAGTAAACTATTGTTGGTCATATGTTACACCCTAAATGTGCAATTCATACCTGTAACCTGCAGGTAGGCTGGATACGATAGATGTGTCAGAGTCTACTTCAAAGACCTTTCAGAATGCCCAAACACAGTGGTCAGACCCATGGATGGAGGACCACACCTACTCCAAAGAATCTACCATCACATGTGGCACGACAATTGCATCATCACCAGAGATATCACAGCCTGTTGCTAATTGTACATTGCAAAATGATGCTGACTGCCTATTGTACACCGGGATTCCACTTCTGGAGTTTCACACACTTGTATCCTGCTTACAAGGCTTTGCTCCTGCTTCATCTTCAATACCTGTTGTTGACCAAATTCTGATGACATTGATGAAACTAAGACAGAACTTTGTCATAGCAGATTTGGCAAAACACTTTAAGAGGTCACTTGGTCAGGTCAGTAAAACACTGACATTTTGGATAGATGTTATGTATGAGCATACCAAGGATCTTATTCCATGGCTGCGCCGGGAAACAATAAAGGCCACTTTGCCACAGCCTTTTAAAGACAATTTCCCAAATACTACTTGTGATATACTGCACTGAAACTGTATTGCAGAAGGCTACAAATCTAGACTCTAGAAGTGAATCTTACAGCCACTACTATGCCAGTAATACTCTTAAGTATATAGTAGCAACTGCTCCATCTGGAATAGTGATGTTCATTTCAGAAGCTTATGGTGGTAAATGCAGTGACAGGTACATTACACAGAACTCTGGATTTTTGGACTATTTGTGTGCTGGAGATGAAGTGATGGCAGACCGTGGCTTCACCATTAGGGACCTGCTGGAGGAACACGCAAGCAGTGCCAGCTGACTAATGAGGAAGTCACCAGCACACAACGCATTGCACATGCCCGCATCCATGTTGAGCGAACAATAAGGCGTCTAAAGGTCTACAAGATTCTCTCATAAACTGTACCTAATTAATCTGGTCCCAAAATTTGATACAATTTTAAAAATATGTGCTGCTCTTGTAAATCTAAGAGGAGAGCTTATTTCAAGAAAATAAATACCCAACACCCAACACATTTAACATTACTCATTCAAATGAGCTGATGAGTTTAATCTGTTCAAACAGAAGCATGAATTTGCCATTAATACACTGCAATATATATATAAATAAATGTTCATATGCTGCTGTACATTTCTGAATAATTATAACTGTATCTGTTTGTTTTTATTGTATCTGTAATGTATTACATTTTTGGGTTAACTTTAACATGTAAGATGTGACAAAATTAAACAAAAAAAAAATTATAAATAAATTTGTGAAACATATTTACACTGTTGGTATGCATACTGTACACTAGATTTCTTATGCCCTCTGCTTGCTCACAAGCTGCAGGTACTTATGGCAAAGCTTCATCTTATGTTCTGCAAAATCATCAAATAATTTGGGCAGCATGTGTAAAAAGTAAAAATTCTGCAGCTGTTGCACTTGTGCTTCAGCACAGTCTTTGTCAAATGGAATGTCCATTTCCAGGTTTTCAGATGGAGTCCAGATGACCAGCTTGCAGCTATGTAGACCCAGACACATCATGGTCAGTTGGATCTGAAGGAAGATACCATTTTTATTAACATGACTTTACATTTGTTGTTACTATGTACAAGTACAATTACTGCTAATAATTTGTTGTAAATATATATTTTATACCCACCTGAAGGTAGTATCCATCCTTTCCATTGGGAAGAATGATATACTGCCCATCATCCAAGCATTTGATATCACCGCGTGGGCGACTCAGAAACTCTGAGTGATACGGAGCTCTTGAAGGGACACTTGACTTCCAGGAGCTTTGTTGAGTCAAGAATCCCATCTGGGCTGGCTCCCAGCCAAGGATGATCAGGGTGCACCACCAGGCCTCTCCTCTCCACAGTATGCCCCTGGCTCTCCATGTGTTTGATGACATTACTCTCGTTTTCATGTCCATATTTTGTGGCACTATTCCCACTGAAAGTTGGGTACAAATGTTCATTCAGGAACTGTCTTGGGTTAGTAGTACTCCGTTTAGGGACTTTCTTTGCTCTGCTGGCAGTTAGACGCAGCTTCCTGGCATCATGCCATAACTGTGAAGCACTTTGGACCCTGGTTTCTTCAATCAGCATAGCTGCTTGGATGGGAGATAGTTTAATGTAGGCCTCATAAAACATGTTGCACTTCCTACAACTTTGCATTATGCTGTGTTCAGTATGGGATATTTCTGAATCCTGTTGGCTTAGACCTGACTTGTTGCTGTCCACATCTGCTCTAAAACATTGCTGAAGAAGACCATCTGTCTGTAGCTGAAACAATGGGGCCATCACAGATGAATTTACATGACTAATAAACTCTGTATGTGTCCTAAACATTTTGGGGAAGGTTGTGATATCTGGAGGTGATATTGAAGGTCCTGGATAGGTGTGACGTGGTCTGTGGTGTTTAAAGTCTATATGCTTTGCCTTCCTCAGCCCTACATTCTTCCTCACACCTGAATTCCACTTCCTTTGGACATCAGTATATGACATACCCGTCTTGTCTTGCCCTGCCTGACTGCATTCTCTACCTGCATTTGAAGAGAATGTAATGATCTAATTTGTGTAATTTAGCAAAACACTGGCTGAGCTCAGGTGATAAAACCACCACAACAAAAACAACAATAATCAGTATTAATATGATTATAATAATAGTAATAACAACAAGAACAATAAAAAACAACAATCATCTTTTTGTGGTTACTTTACTTACCTTCCACGTTATTGCAGCTGCGTGACTACATGAGCACCCCAGTCCTGCGATACATGAACATCCTGCTGTCTCGATGACACCTAATTTTGTGACTAAAACCCAAGCCTTGTGATGTGACAAGTTCAGGCTTTGACTCGGCTTTATGTCTGCTTTTAAGTACACAAGGTAATTTTCCACATCCTTAAAAAAAAAAAAAAACAACCGACTTTATTACTATGAAGATATTGATACACTTCTGAGCTTTTCAAATTGCTCATTGCCTTGCCGTTGCAAGCAGTGGAATCAAGAAAGTAGCTAAATATGCTACTGTACGTTACCCGAGGCCACTTCTTTAAATCATCCTCCAAACCTTCTATCAAGGAAGGAATGGGCACCCGAATATTGTCCTTTTTAAGATCCATTATGTTGTGTTCCCACATCTTGAAAACTGAAAGACTGACAGGACGTATGCCGCAATGACAACTGTTTACTTCTTCATGGAAGCAGAGCCGGAAGTACCTACCACATTTCGCGCAAAGCACCATGGGGCGTAGGAAAAGGTGGATAGCCATTTTGTGAAGTTCAACAACATTTTGCTGCACATCATAACTTTATTCTTTGGTCTTACCCATTGTGATAGATGACAGGGAATTTGGCTTGTGTGTTACTTCATATTTATACCCCTCTGAAACAGGAAGTCATGGCTGAACAATTTCATGTTCCTAGTCACCCAGGTGTACTAAAAAATGTAAAATATGAATGGGAATATACTTCAGATATATTTTACTCTTAAGAATTTCTAGGAGTGCCAATAATTGTGCCACAAATATATTTGACAAAAATATTTGTTTTTTGTTAAATCTTGTGTTATGTTTGAAATTGTTCGATAGAGAATACATTTGTGAATATTTTGAACGAAAGATCAAAAGGATAAACAATAAAGACATATTTTTCACAGCCTTCTTTGCTCATATTTATCAAGGGTGCCAATACTTTTGGCCACCGCTATACATCACCGGTGTTTAAATATTATGATGTGAACAAGCCAGTTACCTTTTCAGCTGATGCCAGCTCAGATGGTCTGGGAGCTGTGATCCTTCAGGAAGGACAACCTGCAGCATACGGATCAAGATCACTAATGGACTGTGAACAAAATTATGCTAAAATTGAGAAAGAGTTGTTTGCAATAGTGCATGGTTGTGAGATGTTTCACCAATACCTGTATGGGTGCTGTGTTCAGGTTGAGTCAGACCACAAGCCGTTGGAGATCATATTAAAAAAGCCCCTCCATAAAGCCCAATTCAGACTACAAAAATGCTGATGAGACTGCAAAAGTATCAAGTACTATACTTCAAGTGGTCCTATTTAGCAGACTGCTACCACTTTGTCTGTGTAAATGAGGAATTGTCAAACCAAACAAAAGTATGGAGTGCCACAGGGATCAGCTTTAGGGCCTCTGCTTTTGTTCCTTGTATATGCTTCCCCTGGGAGATATTATCAGGAATCGTGGAATAAGTTTCCACTGTTATGCCAACGATACCCAACTTTATATTTCTTCAGAACCTGACGAAATTTCACAATTCTCCAAATTAGCAGAGTGTATCAATGAAATAAAAGATTGGATGGCCAGAAATTTCCTTCTACTCAATTCCGGCAAAACAGAGATACTAATTATTGGACCAAAAACCTCTAAAAACAAGCTGCTAAAATATAACTTGTCTCTCGATGAATGTACTGTTACATTGTCTTCAACAGCGAAGAACTTAAGTGTTATATTTGATACCAATCTGTCCTTTGAAAATCAAATTACCAATGTTTGTAGAACAGCATTCTTCCACCTAAGAAATATTGCTAAATTACGACACATGCTCTCTGTTACTGATGCCGAAATCTAATTCATGCGTTCATGACCTCAAGACTAGATTATTGTAATGCATTACTGGGAGGATGTCCAGCAAGTTCAATAAATAAACTTCAATTGGTTCAAAATGCAGTAGCCAGAGTGCTGACTAGAACCAAGAAATATGATCATATTAGCCCCATTTTATCGTCGTTACATTGGCTACCTGTTAAATTTCTATCTGCTATCTCCACAGTACTTAAGTGACCTTCTGACACGCTATATTCCATCACGTTCATTATGATCGCAAAATTCTGGCCTGTTAATAGTTCCTAGAATATCAAAATCCACAAAAGGAGGTAGATCTTTTTCATATTTGGCTCCTAAACTATGGAATAGTCTCCCTAACACTGTTCGAGATGCAGACACACTCAATCAGTTTAAGTCTAGACTAAAGACTCATCTATTTAGCCAGGCATACACCTAATTTATCCTTCAACTCACAATTAGGCTGCTTTAGTTAGGTCTGCCGGAACCAGAAACATTGATCATGATCTATAACTCTGCAATAAATTGAATGGCATCTATCCTAATATTATTTTATTTGTTTCCCTCTCTCAACCTCGGTACTCCCATCCTGAGGTCACCAGAACCGGCTGGATCCAGCTCCATTCCTGCTTCGTGTTGGACTCCACTGCTACGTGTCTCTGAGTGATGACAACTAATAGCAACCGTACCAGCCAAACATAACTTCAGTCTATTACGATGGACTTCAAAGGATGAACTGATGCCAACTCAAACCATAAGACATAGGATACATCATATGCCATTGCCTGAACATTGGACATAGGATAGACCTCACAGAAATGACCGGCCGGTTGAACTGCGATTCACCTCACTGATCTCTGCCTGCATCACCTCGGTCTAATGATGGACTACACTCTTATAATGGAATACATAGAAGATAAATTAATTGCCAACAAAACCCTTCACCAGCCAACTAACTAGGACAATGCGTCTATGTGAACTTCTGCAGTTAATCCAGGATGGACTTCAGAGACATTAGTCATTAATCTTACAGTTCATACAAAATCTTTGTTTAAACACTGACCCTTAACGCTTATTTAGTTTAATAATTTTAAACCATGACTTGCACTGTACATAAGTAATATTGGCATTATATTCATGATGTTAGCCAGAGGGGAACTGGCCCCCACAGTGAGTCTGGTTTCTCCCAAGGTTATTTTTCTCCATTAACCAACATCTTATGGAGTTTTGTGTTCCTTGCCACAGTCGTCTTCGGCTTGCTCACTAGGTTTCTAAATACAATTATTATTTAATTACTTATTTTTAAACACAGTTCACAATCGTATTTTATCAAACTACACAATGAAGACAGTATAGATATTACAGTTTCATTTTCTATTAATGCATGATTTTCTGTAAAGCTGCTTGTGTGTAAAACTATGTGTGTTGTGAAAGGCACTATACAAATAAAAATTACTTGACCAAAAAAACTGGAGCACGTATACTAAGATTACTATGGTAAGCTGAAGGAAGAACAGACAGACGCGCATTGTGCACATTCTTTCATTGAGTTGAGCAGCGAATATTCACATAATGACAAAATATGATGCATTATATTTTGATTATGCAATCTTTTGTACATTTTGTAACAGATTATTTTATAACAGCCTATAATAATGAATAGACGATACACTGAAACAACAAGACGCAATGCAGCTTGCAGCAGCCAAAGACATTTGTCAGACATGTTATTACATATACAGTTGTGAACATGTCATTGCCCCTCAAGTACTTGACAATACTGCAGTAATTATTCTGAGTACTCGAGTAGATAAAATGCCCAAAATGCCCATTGCTAGTATATGCTGTGTGCACAACTATTAAAGAAAATTTGATGCGGTGTAATATCAGGGTTTACGTATGATACATTCCTGATATTCAATAGGCTATTTTGAACAATCATCTAAAGCATTGCCATTACAACTGAATTATGTCCCACATATTTGTCCAGCAACTTTCAATGACCAACTGAACTTGATTGTCATCTAAAATTAATTTTAGTGTCTTATTGCAATTTACATTTTCTGAAGAAGCTCAGCAAATGCGATCCAAGGTAAAGAGGGTTAGACTTAATATATTTTAAAAAAAATTTAATGTTCAAAAGCTAGTTTTCTGAAAGTGAACTCAGCACTGGACAGTTTATAGTCTTGAACAAAGTGTAGAACATTCTGAGAATGTATTCAGCCAACTTTTTTTCATGAACAGGGTAAGACTAATTTAAGTTTGTGTAAAGAAAAGGCAATTATATAAGCCTAACAATATAATTTTTTCATTTGGCAATTTATTTTTTTAATTTAATGCTTTATTCGTTTGGTAATTTATTTAATTTAATACAGGAAATTTTGCCATCATTTTTTCAAAAGCTAAACAATAATTTTATAGAATTGGACTGTTATTGTTCTAAAAAAGCACACTGAGAGCTTTTCTCTTGTATTGTGTATTTATTTTTAATTTAAAACATTTTGTGCACAGAAGTGAAATTTTTTATTTTATTATTTTTTTTATTTTTTATTGTGGGCTAATTCCATGACTGCCTTCAATTATTTTGAATGGTGTGGAAAAGCAACTTTAATAAATAAATGGATGGCTACCACGATTAAATTAATCGCAAAGAGTGGCCATTAATTTGTTCTCCATGCACTTGTTGATAACAGGAGAGATATTTGTGTTGGCACTCCTGGAAGTGTCATGACGCAGATGTGTTTGCAGCATCGGATCTGTGCAGGTATGCCGTTAAGACCAATCCATAACAGTGTGAGTAATGCTTCATGTACAGTAAATTAGCTTTCAAGGGTGTATAACTTGTCCTCATGATTAACACAGGCTAACAATTGGGGTAAATTCTGTCATGTGACACTACATTTTTGCATTAATGCCAATTTTATTGACAAAAAGTGTTTCCAAACCAGTTTTTCACGACATTTGAAGTATCGACATAAAGTTCGTGCGTTAGAGTTAAACAGAAAAACCATTACAAACACATCTTTGGACTCAAGATGGGCCGAGTTTGGCTGCTGCGTTGCGAGCTCCGACACAACATTGTAGTTTTATGTTTGTTTTGTTAACAGTTCTTATGTTTTTTTGTCTTTGATGTTGTCTGCCTTATTGTCTACGACAGACAAACACTTTTGGACATTGGTTCTGCAATTACACACCGTAAACCGGACTTCAAATTCTTCAATGCCGACCCGCTGTTTACAAACAGGCCAGTGGAGCCCTTTGTTTGGGCAGCCCTGCCGTGGAAACGCAAAAGGAAAAGGGGAAGCAGAGCCAGCGTTCTCATCAGAATAAGACGTCGCGCAAATCGACCCCTGCTACCCAGTATTCTACTGGCAAATGTTCAGTCTCTGGATAACAAGCTCTGCGAGATGAGAGCGTGGATCTCTTTCCAACGAGAGACTGCTGCATTATCTGCCTTACAGAAACTTGGATGTCTGTGGAGATTCCAGACTCAGCCATTGTACCCGCGGGGTTCTCCGTGCACTGAGCGGACAGAGCGAAAGACCTCTCAGGTAAAAGCAGAGGAGGTGATGTATGTTTTATGATCAACAAATCCTGGTGTGATCAGAGGAACGTTCATTCTATCAAGTCTTTCTGTTCTCCTGATCTGGAATTTCTCATGCTTCTGTGTCGACCATTCTGGCTACCGAGGGAATTCACAGCGGTCATTATCACTGCTGTGTACATCCTGCCACAAGCCGACACAGACAGGCCACTCAAGGAACTGTATGGGATTATAAGCAAGCAGGAAACCGCGCACCCTGAGGCAGTGTTCGTTGTGACTGGGGACTTTAACAAAGCCAATCTCAAATCAGTCACACCAAAATACCACCAACACATCAGTTTTAACACACGAGGGGACCGGGTTTTGGACCACTGCTACTCTCCCTTCCGGGATGGCTACAAATCCCTCCCCCGCCCACCATTTGGCAAATCGGACCACTCTTCCGTTCTGCTTCTGCCCGCTTACAGGCAGAAACTGAAACAGGAAGCACCCACCCTCAGAACGATCCAGTGCTGGTCGGACCAAACAGACTCTATACTACAGGACTGTTTTGATCACGCGGACTGGGAGATGTTCTGGTCCGCCTCTGATGATGACAGAGCTTTACGCTGATAGCGTAATGTGTTTCATCAAAGTGTGTAGAGGACGTTCTTCCGACCAAAACAATACGGATCTACCCGAACCAGAAACCTTGGATCAATAGCAATGTTCGTGCGGCACTTGATGCGCGGACCTCCGCTTTTAATTCCAGGAACACGGAGGAGCATAAACAAGCCAGTTATGCCCTCCGAAAACAGCAGAACAGCAAAACATCAGTACAGGAACAAGACTGAAGGACAGTTCAACACCACCAACTCTAGAAACATGTGGAAGGGAATTAACATCATCACGGACTTTAAAAGGAATAAAAACTCTGCCGTGAACACCGCTGCCTCTCTCCCGGATGAGCTAAATACTTTTTAAGCTCGTTTCAAGGGAAATAACACCGCCCTCTTGGAGAGAGCTCTCGCGGCCGAAGCTACAGAGGTTAGTTCACTCTCCGTCTCTGTAGCGGATGTAACCCGATCCTTCCGACGGGTGAATATCCGTAAAGCCGCGGGTCCAGACAGCATTCCGGGCCACATCATCAGAGTGTGTGCGAACCAGCTGGCTGGTGTTTTTACGGACATTTTCAACCATTCCCTCTTTTTGTTTGTAGTCCCCACATGCTTTAAAACGTCTACCATTGTGCCTGTTCCAAAGCAATCCAAAATCACTTGCTTAAATGACTGGCGTCCTGTTGCTCTGACCCCCATCATCAGCAAATGCTTTGAGAGACTAATCAGAGATTACATCCGCTCTGTGCTACCTCCATCACTGGATCCATTGCAGTTTGCTTACCACAACAACCGCTCCACTGATGATGCCATTGCATCTACAATACACACTGCTCTCTCCCACCTGGAAAAAAAGAACACTTATGTGAGAATGCTGTTTGTAGACTAAAGCTCAGCATTCAACACCATAGTGCCCTCCAAGCTTTATGTGAAACTCCGGGCTCTGGGCTTAAACGGCTCGCTGTGCAGCTGGATCCTGGACTTCCTGTCAAGCAGACGCCAGGTGGTTAGAATAGGCAGCAACATCTCATCACTGACCCTCAACACTGGAGCCCCACAGGGCTGTATTCTCAGCCCACTCCTGTATTCTCTGTACACACATGACTGTGTGGCAACACACAGCTCCAATGCCATCATTAAGTTTGCTGATGATACGACGGTGGTAGGTCTGATCACTGACAATGATGAACCAGCCTACAGAGAGGAGGTGCACACTCTGACACACTGGTGTCAGGAGCACAACTTCTCCCTCAACGTCAGTAAGACAAAGAAGCTTGTGGTGGAGTTCAGGAGAAGAGAAAGAGAACATAGCCCCATCACCATCAATGGAGCACCAGTGGGGAGAGTCAGCAGCTTCAAGTTCCTGGGTGTCCACATCACTGAGGAACTCACATGGTCGGTCCACACTGAGGCCGTTGTGAAGGCTCACCAGCACCTCTTCTTCCTGAGATGGCTGAGGAAGTTTGGAATGAACCGCCACATCCTCACACGGTTATACACCAGCACTGTAGAGAGCATCCTGACTGGCTGCATCTCCGCCTGGTACGGCAATAGCACCGCCCACAACCGCAAAGCCCTGCAAAGGGTGGTGCGAACTGCCAGACACATCATTGGAGGTGAGCTTCCCTCCCTCCAGGACATATATACCAGGCGGTGTGAAAAAAGCTCGGAGGATCATCAGAGACTCCAGCCACCCGAGTCATGGGCTGTTCTCACTGCTACCATCAGGCAGGCGGTATTGCAGCATCAGGACCCGCACCAGCCGACTACATGACAGCTTCTTCCCGCAAACAATCAGACTTTTGAACTCTTGATCTCTCACAATCAATATACATCAGCACTGTACTTTATTAATCTTATCTCACACCAGACTGTCATAAATTATATTCTCTCTTAACAACACACTGGCAACTTACTATCAACCGACAGCCTGAATGTCAATACAGTACAATACAACCTACTGTATATTTTTTATATACTATATAGACTATATATTTTTTTATTGTATAATGTGTATTCTATATTGTGTGTATTGTATACTGTACATTGTATGTTATTATTTGTATATTGTGTTATGTGTATTATGTGTATATTAGATTTTAAATTGGGTTGTGTAATCTGATGTTTATTGTAAATTGGTACATGTCTCATCCCTGTCACGACTACTATGTTGCTCGGAACTGCACCCAAGAATTTCACACACTATTACACTTGTGTATATGGTTGTGTGACAATAAAAGTGATTTGATTTTGATTTGATTTATGCCGACACTTGTGAAATTTTAGCGATAATTTGCATTTCCATCAGCTATATCGGTAAACTTTTTGATGTGCTACACATTTTGTCGCAAAAAAAAAAAACCCTTGAATGGAAACTTAGTTTATGTCAATTCACTTAACATTTAACATATCTTGTTCTCCACTGCAAACCAGGAACTAAACAATGTTAAACTTTGTGAAAACAACTTGTTCATAAGGCAGAAACTGAGTGCATTCACTGAGTGCGTTCACAGAGACCTTTCCCTTTGATTACATTCCGTGCAATGACATGACATGCACAGAAGCAATAGGTAGCATGCATTTCAGAGTAAAAGTCCTCAGATTACCCAACTTTACTCTTAACAGAAAAGTTGCTCAAAAATACAGATAAATAAGAAACATTAAGAAATAAAATATAAACGATAATTACAGGGTCATTTACACTCCCAACAAATCATGAGTGCATTTTAAATAAGGACTATGTACCTATGTACGAATGATTTCCTTTACAGGAATGACCTTGATTTAACCATGAAAAGAAACATTTAAGAATGCACAATGAGATAATCACATTGAAACTCTGAAATTATTACCCTGAATTTACCCTAACTCTTTATGAGAAAGAGAGAGAAGCAGTGACATACTAACTGGTCTCCACCAACAAAACTAACTTTTGAACTGGATGTTCAATCACAGAAGGCTCATTAAGACACTCACCATCTGCATTAAGCTTTGAGTCACCAAGGCACAGTTTTGCTCTCCTTACAGGCTATCCTTGCCAACAGTGATCTCCATCACTCTGCCAAGCCTCCATTCACTTCTTGGTAAGTCATCATCCTTAACCATTACAATGTCACCCACTTGTAGGTTTCTCCTTGTGACATGCCATTTTTTGCAGCTACATTGGCTAGGTATTCTTTGCACCAGTGTCTCCAGAATTGCTGTGTTAGATACTGTACATGTCACCATTGTTTTCGTGCATATAAATCCTCTTTGACAAACTTCCCTGGTGGAGGCAAAGTTACAGAGTGGACTTTAAGGTCAGAAGATGATTTGGGGTAAGTGGCTCTAAACTCTTGGGATCATTCAAAGTGTCAACAGTAAGAGGTCTTCTATTTACAAATGTCATTGTCTCATATAGGAAGGTCTGTAGGGAAGAGTCATCCAATCCCCTGGGATGAAGTGCAAGAGTGGACTTTAATACAGCCCTTACTATTCTGATCTGACATTCCCACACTCCACCAGCATGGCTTGCATGTGGCGCGTTCATGATGAAGTCGCATTGCTTCTCTGACAAGAAGGTAGTCACTCTTTGTGTCAATTTCTTTGAGTGCTTCTCTTAATTAGTTTTTTGCTCCAACAAAATTGCTTCCTTGATCAGATTTAATCTGTCGCACAGTACCCCATATAGCACTGTAACAGTGCAGGGCATTTATGAAGGAGTCCGTACACATGTCAGAAGAGCATCACTCACTTGATCAATAAACGTAGCATCGCTCTGAGAATCCAACAGGGCATATACAAGTTTTTCACAGCTTGGATCCTGCTTTGCTGATACAATCATTGAAGTGTTTGTAGTCTGTCCTTCTCCAGCTACACTGCATTTGTTGTCATTTTGCAGACATTGTGGTTGAAATGATGAAGAAAAATGTTTTCCTTTCTTACAAATGTATTGTCATGTAGACTAGTGGGGTGCTTTCCTTTGCAGGTATTGCAGATGAGACGATAGCAACAGTCCTTCGCATTATGCCCAGACTTCAAACATCCATAACAAAGCCTTTTATCTTGAACAAATTTTCATCGTTCCTCTAATGGCTAGCTGAGGAAGTTGGAGCAGTTATGATGTTGATGATTGCCTTCCTGACAGAACATGCATGGAGCTTTGTTCACTGACCTTGCCGACTTGATTCTCACAGTTTACTTTAGTGTTGAACTCTAACTCTGTTTCTCTTGGTTTCTTTCAGGAATGGTTTATCAGTAGCAAATTCTGAATCATGAAGTGCAAGAAAAGAGGTAACTGGGTTACAGCCAATTTCTGATTCGGCTTACACAAATGTCACACACTCTTTGAAGGCAGGGAACTCACCGAGCGCTTGTGTGACTTGTCGATTCCATCTGCTAGCTGCCCAGTCTAGTAATTTCTGCACAAGTTTCTGGTTCTCTTGATATTCTTTCAAAATTTGGAGACCTTTGACATGAGGCATGGCATCCTGACATGCATTCAGAAAGTCAGAGAAATTTTGAAGGCTCATGGCATTCTTAGAGTGAATTTTAGGGCAGTTTGCCAGCCTTTTTCTAAATACCTTTTGTATTACAAATGGCTGACCATAACGACTATTCAACTTATGCCAGGCATCCTGATAGGCCTCACCATCTGTTCTAAAGAAAGTGCCTACCAATGTCTTCCTTGCAGGACCACTCACATACTTCATGATATAGAACAGCTTATCAGCAGAAGAAAGATCCTTCCTCTCAATAAGCGCCATGAAAGAGTATTTCCACTCAACAAACTGAATAGGATCACCTGTACAGACAGGAGGCTCTGGCACCGGCAGTCTGCACATAGCTGTTATTTTGAAAGACTTTAGCCAGCAGAGATATGTCCAATGCTGATGATGTAGCTGTTGTGTTTGTGGTTTCATTAGGTGTTTTGAAAGATTTCTTGCTATTTTTTCAAGTCTGTTTGAGAGTTATCTGTTTCCTCTTTTACACTACTGCAGTCTCTAGGTAAATAAGCAACTTCTTTAGTAGCTTCTTGTTATTAACAATTTTTATTGATTCCATTCATAAGACAAACAAACAGAACATAAAATACAGAATCAATTATATACATTAAACCCCTCCCCCCGCACAGAAATAAACCTTGTGTAAATTAAATAGAAATAAACCTTGTGTAAATTGTCAGCTTTACGCTAGGCTAAAATGGTATTTCTAGCCATTTTACATGCACGTTACCAGGCATGATCATATTTATTTATCAAGAAAATTCACGTTGGATCATAATTTCTATTTTTCTAATAAGACCTTTGATATTAGGGCAAAAATCGTATTCTTGATAATAATTTTTGTATTGTTTTCCTGTAAAAATATCTAAAAATCCTTAAAACAAGATCAATTTGATTTATCTTGTTTTAGAAACAACACTGCATAAGATATTTCGGTTTTTCAGAGAATGTATTTTTAACATGTGTACTTTGTCTTACTGTACTGGCAGAGTTTTTATAGTCAAAACAAGTGAAAAAATCTACCAGAGCTGAAGAAGTAATCCAAAGTATTTAGAATACGTTACTGACCTTGAGTAATCTAATGAAATACATTACAAATTACATTTACAGCATGTATTCTGTAACCTGTAGTGGAATACATTTCAAAAGTAACCCTCCCAACCCTGCCAATACGTCACACATAAAACTCTGAATCCTCAACCAAAATTCTTGGATCTTAATACATCCCCAAAAAACATGGGTTGTGTCCCCTTCTTCTGATTGGCATCGCCAGCAGGTGGGTGTGTCTTTAAGACCAAGCCTATACAATCTAGAGGGGGTCCAACAGACTTGATGTAAAATATTAAATTGCATCAGATGCACCTTTGCATCTCTAGATGTAGACTTGATGTTTTTTTTAGAATCCTAGCCCACACTCCATCCTCCAATACCAAGTTTAAATCTTTCTCCCATAATCTCTTAAGAGAAGTTGAAGCACCATCCCCCAAACTCTGAATTAACAGGGAGTAATACACTGATGCCTCATGACCTTTCCAAAAGCAGTATCTGCCATAGTATCTTATGCTATTCCCAAAAATAGTACAGAGCAAGTGGCACAGCTATAAATACCTAAAGAACTGAGATCTGGGAATCCTAAAATGTTGAACCATACTTTCAAAGGATCTCAACACTCCACTCTTATATAGGTCACAGAGCGTATTAACCTCCCTCACAATCCACTCTGACCAGCAGAAAGGGAACTTAACACAAAATTTTGGGTTCAGCCACATGCTCGAGGCAACATTTAAATAAATGTCTGAATTAAACACTCTAGACACTTTTGTCCATACCGTGTGCAAATGCCTGATAACCGGGTGTAACAAGGGGCAGACGTGTGAGCGACAAGCTCTGCACACTTTGCAAAATTTTTAATTATTCTCATGTAATGATTGGCAGCGGCACATGTAGCATTTGAGGGCGGTTCTGAGATTGCTGCAACAGGTGGGACTCACAGCAAACCCCAAGAAGTGCGCGATTGGGCAGGTGTAGGTACGGTATCTGGGGTTCTATTTGGGCCACGGGCAGGTGCGTCCCCAAATTGACAAAACTGCGGCGATTGCGGCCTGCCCGAGGCCCAAGACCAAAAAGGGGGTGAGATAGTCCCTGGGGCTGGCTAGCTATTATAGGAGATTCGTGCCCAATTATTCGGACGTCACCAGCCCGCTGAGTGATCTCACTAATAAAGGGAGCTCCAGACCCGGTCCAGTGGACAGAGCAGTGTCAACAGGCATTTATGCAAGTGAAAGCCGTGCTTTGCGGGGGGCCGCTTTTACATTCACCTGATTTCTCTCTCCCTTTTGTCTTGCAGACAGACGCTTCAGACAGAGGGCTGGGGGCCGTACTCTCGCAGGTGGTGGAGGGGGAGGAGCGCCCGGTGCTGTACATTAGCCATAAGCTCTCGCTGAGGGAGACCAAGTACAGCACCGTGGAAAAGGAGTGTCCCGCCATCAAGTGGGCGGTCCTCCCTCTCCGGTACTACCTGTTGGGGCAGGCCTTCACCCTCTGTTCGGATCACGCCCCACTCCAGTGGCTCCACCATATGAAAGATACCAATGCGCGGATCACCCATTGGTATCTGGCTCTTCAGCCGTTTAAGTTCAAGGTGGTCCACAGACCGGGAGCGCAGATGGCTGTCGCCGACTTCCTCTCCAGAAATGGGGGGGAGTGGTAGACAGGCCGGATGCCTCCCCGGCTTGAGTCGGGCGGTGGGGATATGTGGCAGCGGGGGCGTGGTCAAGTGTCTGTCCGGAGAGAGAGAAAGTGGTAAGGGTGCTTGCACCTGAGCTAGATTATGTTTAACACCTGTTTCTATTTCCAGTGAGCATGGGGAGAGTGGCATATAAGCAGCCACGCCACCAGCAGAGGAGAGAGAGTCTGGCACAAGGAAGGCCACGGTGCTCCTGAAGTTGTTACATTTATTCTGTTATGTTTGTGATAAGCTAATGAGTTACAGTTACTACGTGCCTGTGAAGCTGATGAGTTTGAAGTTGTAAAGCACTGAAGTGGCTGATTAAACGTCTTACCTGAGCCTGGAAAACCCGCTTCCCGGTGTTCTCCTTTTCCTCGAACTCCCTTACACCAACAATTCTCCCTACACACACACTGCTCAACCCCTCCTTTCACACTCTCTCTTTTAGTCACACACTTAGTTCGGCCCCTCCCTTTTCTGCTCACACAAACTCTATAGCCCCCTCCTTTCGTGCTCCTGCACTTTTACTCTTGCTGTGTGAGAGAGAAGCAAGTGTCTCTTAACTTTAATTTCGTTTCTTTATTAATAATTGTGTTTCTTTATCTGGATCTCACCAACTACAATTTGGATGATGTCCAAATAATCGACAAAGCCAATATCGTGGAACGTTTTTAGTTCTTGGGATAACTTTTATAACTTTTTTCACACTTTTTTCATCATTCATTTCACAAAACTTAAATACAGAACTTAATATACTTCTTTCTCCATACCACAGCGTTCATAAATGAATGCAAGAAAAACAATCACATGAGCTTATAACAGCACACCCAACCACACACTCACAGTACAGCACAGCGCAGCCAGCATAAAAGCAGCACAGTTAATATGAGCATAGCACAGCCAATATAAACACAGCACAGCCAACACAGCCAATATATAGGATTTCAGGATTTGCAGGATTTCAGCTCACCCCTCATGGGTGAACACGCTTCTTGCGTGACCTGCCAATTCAGCCCACTTCTTCCTAGAAGTGCGGTATCCGCAGGATTTTGTGCACTTCAACTTATTAAAATTTGCATGCACAGTTTTTGAGATCTGGAACCCAGTTTTCTATTTTATTCAATTAATCATTTAATTAGGTTCCGGACTGGTGTGGCTCTTAGAGTTACCACTACCCAGGCTTAACTTACAGCAGACTACACAAAACACCATTAAGCAAAATTGCTTACCTCCCTTTTGGTGCCAGTGATTTTGTGTAGTCCGTGCCAGCAAGACTGCAGCGGCCCTTCTGCTCTCTTGGCCCCTTTCCAGTCCCTTCGTGGTCGCCAATTAATTATGTCGTGGAATATTGAAGCCTCTTTCCCTATCAGTAAAAAAACTCTCGAAGTCAGAAGTTCCAGATGTCAAAGGTTAGGTTTTATTGAGCAAAACAACAAAACCTGAGATGCCAGCTGTTCATCTGATCTTCTCATTCAAAGCTTACATCTTTATACACTTCTGTTATCACACATTATCTCATAAGAACACCTCTCTTGCTATTTTAGCCAATGGCTGTGTTGCTTTTACTTTCTAACTTTCCACAATTATTTCTCAATTTCTTTGGCTTCTCTTTAATGGTGTAATCTTAACAATTAGCTTATTTAAAAAAATAACTTAAATTCATTTATTATGAAGGTATACATTTTAAGTAAATAGAATATAGCAGTCTAAGCATAATAAGATAACTTGGCTATTGGCTGTGCCATCCAGTGTCTGAGGAATGTCTTCTCCACCTAGTACCATAATGCTTGTTATGGCTGAGTGCACTTGTACTACTCACAGCATAATCACGTAGGCCTTACATCTTTCTAACCTTTTTCCTAGATTATATAATGCCCAAACTATTCTATATAAGTACTTTTTCTATGTTTGATATATAAAAATATACTATAGGATGGTATTCTTTAGCTTGCAAGCCTCACCCTTTTTCCTCCAAACATAACAATTGTCATTATGGCCAAACTTTTGTTTCATTAGACCAGAGGACATAGTAAAAAGTAAGATCTTTGTCCCCATGTTCCATTGCAAACTGTAGTCTGGCTTTTTTATGGTGGTTTTGGAGCAGTGGTTTCTTCCTTGCTGAGCAGCCTTTCAGATTATGTTGATATAGGACTCATTTTAATGTAGATATAGATACTTGTCTACCTGTTTCCTCCAGCATCTTCACAAGGTCCATTGCTGTTGTTCTGGGATTGATTTGCACTTTTCTCACCAAACTACGTTCATCTCTAGAAGACAGAATGCATCTCCTTCCTGAGCGGTATGATGACTGCGTGGTCCCATGGTGTTTATACTTGCATACTATTGTTTGTACAGATGAACATGGTACCTTCAGGCATTTGGAAATTGCTCCCAAGGATGAACCAGACTTGTGGAGGTCCACAATTTTTTTTCTGAGGTCTTGGCTGATTTCTTTTGATTTTCCCATGATGTCAAGCAAAGAGGCACTGAGTTTGAAGGTAGGCCTTAAAATACATCCACAGGTACACCTCCAGTTCAGTTCACCTCCTATCAGAAGCTAATTGGCTAATTGTCTAAAGGCTTGACATAATTTTCTGGAATTTTAAAAGTGGCTAAAAGGCATAGTTAACTTAGTGTATGTAAATGTCTGACCCACTGGAATTGTGATATAGTCAATTAAAAGTGAAACAATCTGTCTGTAAACAATTGTTGGGAAATTACTCATGTCATGCACAAAGTAGATGTCCTAAATGACCAGAACTATAGTTTGCTAATATTAAATCTGTGGAGTGGTTAAAAAATGTGTTTTAATGACTTCAACCTAAGTTTATGTAAACTTCTGACTTCAACTGTATATATGTCACAGTCTGTCTCCCTCATTCTCTTCAAGGACTCTTATTTTGAAGTCCCCCCCCCCCCATTTCCGAGAATTCTCTGCCCTAATCACTTCCACCTGTTCCTTATTTTGCTCACCTGTATTCCATTTCTTCATTTAGTGCTTTGTGTATAAATACCCTCTAGATTTGTTAATTTGTTTGTCAGTCCTTGAAGTGTTACTTTTGAGTTAGTGAAGTGTTTTGTTAAGATTTAGTGTTTGTTCTACTCCAATGATTGCTTTTAAAGATTCCACTCCTGTGTCTTCCACTTCCTTCCTTGAACTACTTCAAAGAGTTCTCATCAAAAAATCCTCCACGTGCAGCAATGACAGCTTTGCAGATCTTTGGCATACTAGGTGTCAGTTTGTCCAGATACTCGGGTGACATCTCACCCCACACTTCCTGTAGCACTTGCCATAGATGTGGCTGTCTTGTCAGGCACTTCCCGCACACCTTACAGTCTAGCTGATCCCACAAAAACTGAATGGAGTTAAGATTCATAACACTCTTTTCCAATTATCTGTTGTGCAATGTCTGTTTCTTTGCCCACTCTAACCTTTTCTTTTTGTTTTTCTGTTTCAAAAGTGGCTTTTTCTTTGCAATTCTTCCCATAAGACCTGCACCCCTGAGTCTTCTCTTTACTGTTGTACATGAAACTGGTGTTGAGCAGGTAGAATTCAATGAAGCTGTCAGCTGAGGACATGAGGCATTTATTTCTCAAACTAGGGACTCTTGATTTACTTATCCTGTTGCTTAGTTGTACATATGGCCTTCCACATCTCTTTCTGCCCTTGTTAGAGCCAGTTGTCCTTTTGTCTTTGAAGACTGTAGTGTACACCTTTTGTATGAAGTCTTGTATTGCCTTCATTCCTCAAAACAATGATTGACTGAGTTTCTAGTGAAAGGTTTTTTTTTTTTTTGCCATTTTTGACCTAATATTGACCTTAAGACATGCCAGTCTATTGCATACTGTGGCAACTCAAAAACAAACACAATGTTAAGCATCATTTCATGAACCAAATAGCTTTCAACTGTGTTTGATATAATGGCAAGTGATTTTCTAGAACCAAATTTGCAATTAAGCATGATTACTCAAGGATAAGGTGTTGGAGTGATGGCTGCTGGAAATGGGGTCTGTCTAGATTTGATCAAAAATGACTTTTTTCAAATAATGATGGTGCTGTTTTTTACATCATTAATGTACTGACTATACTTTGTGATCAGTTGAATGCCACTTTGAATTAAAGTCCCAGTTTCCTTCTGAAATAGCAAAATCTGTACATTATTCCAAACTTTTGGCCGTGTGTGTGTGGTATGTATGTATGTGAGATATATATATATATATATATATATATATATATATATATATATATATCTCACATATGTATACACAATCACAATAGCTTATAATGATACAGAACTCCTGCCAAAGCGCTGTGGGGAATCAGGATGCTGAAGTGGCCCGTTCACCAGCGAAGCATCAAACTGAGTAAATGTTAGCCGGAACACTGCATGGGAGTGGAGAGTCTTCTCATTACCATAAAGATCCCACCTGCTGACTCATGTATGTTGATGGCGAAGTAATAGAAGGCTTCTAGACGAGAGATGAATCACTGTCTTGAAGGAAGAAAATTCTGAGGAATGGTGTTTGCGTGCCCGCTTCTATATAGACAGCTTCAGTGCAAGAACTGGGTGTGTAAATTTTGTATTAGTCTTTTTTTTTAATGATTTATAGCCCAGTGTGTTTTCCAAATAAGTGTAATACGAGAAATGTGTGAAAAATGAGAATTCTATTGTTTTAAACTGTTGTGCATGTCCGTCGAGCCTAGATTAAAATTGATAAAATGCTGTGAATGATATAAGCATGTATTAAGTATATGGTTAAGCTAATGCTTTTTTTTCTTTTGACATTAGCCTCTACTGTATTTCGTTATACCGTATTTTTGTATTTTCCTTATTTTTAACAAAACAAACAAAGAAATACAATATGGCCCCATCAACCATTCATAAAACAGTCATCAGAATAAAACCCCAAAAAGATACTTTTGTATTGTGGTTTATTCACAACCCATTGGCTACATTTTTGGTACCAGGAGTGGGGTATCTGACTTATGGGAGCCTATTGGTACTTTTTTTTGTGTGCGTGTTCATCTTGAAATACGGAAGATAGGTGCCAGTGGGACACAGAGTGGGACACAGAGTGGAGGCTGTCTTGAACAGATGTCAGCCAGAGGTGACAAGACTGCTGGAGAGAGAGAGAGCACCTGATTTCAGCTTATTCCATGGGGGTACTGTTTAATGAGACACCTATCCAGTGACTGTCACAAGAGAACATAGAAGTATTATACAGGCATAGTAGTATGCATGATGTTCAGGACAGTGTAGTAGTAATGTCTAAAGAGGTGTGCATACTGTAAATGTATAAAAATAAAATATGCATCTGGTCACAAAAAAATAATATATTTACATTTATATACAGCACATATGTAAAATGTGTGAAATATATTTCATCCATTCAAAAAAAAGAAAAATTGGCTGTTGTAATTATAGTCCAACATGAAAATGTATATCAGGGTAAGATTCTTGCTGGCATACAGTATACTACTAAGAACCATGGTGTGGTAACGATGTTAAATATGTATTTAAATTAATATACATAATACGCAATAATATGTTAAGCACTGTATAGCTAATATGAGTGTAGTAATGTTCACGTTAACGTGTTATCTAGTATTACCATATATAGCCTACATAAGAATTTATTATTTGTTTTATTTGTGTACTATAATGTGCTTTTCTGTGAATAGTGAATTTTTTTTCCTACTTATAAATTGAAATGATTTGATATCACGAGAAAAAGGCACTGTAGATATATATATATATATATTTTTATATAATTAACACAGTTGTCCAGCAGCTGTGAAGAGCATCAAAAACTAGCACTTGTGCAAAAACATGCAGTATTTACACAAAGTTTAATTGCATATGCTAAATTTAAATGTATATATTTACGTTTAGCAGAGAAATAAAACTTATGGTTACTCCAGTGATCCTTATACATCAGCATTAGACACTGGAAATGTCCTGCCCCTTACTGAAATAGAAAATATGATTGGTTAGCAAATATCCAATCGCGAATTAAATGAACATTCTAATTGGTGGATCAACTTAGTCGGACTGATTGTCTTGCCAGTGCCATCAGATGTGCTCCCGCCTCCAGCAGGTCCGTGCACATTTAGAGAGATGCTCTGTACACTTTTTAAAATAAAATAAAAGCACAATTCACTCAATGGTGCAGCGGCATCGCGTTTGTAGATTAAAAGTTCCAAGTGAAAAGCCAACAAACACACAACTTATTCTCTGTGCGGGAAGATAACTGATAAAGAGCTTTAAA
The DNA here is from genome assembly GCF_019703515.2 of Myxocyprinus asiaticus. Classification (NCBI taxonomy): domain Eukaryota; kingdom Metazoa; phylum Chordata; class Actinopteri; order Cypriniformes; family Catostomidae; genus Myxocyprinus; species Myxocyprinus asiaticus. The sequence goes on from NC_059379.1 coordinate 38,394,862, forward strand.
TACTTTTAATCCAATTCTCAACATGAGAGACAGTAAATGTACAATTCCCATCAAGTACAATATTTAAGACTGATTCTACAGTCCCCAAAATGCAGAGTACTGCTTGAAAATGCTTCATATGTTCCAAGTTTTTTTTTTTTTTTTTTTTTTAAGTATAATACTATAAAACTCTGCAAACCATTCAGACAAGAGCAATAAATACATTGTCAAAAGCAATCTCTATCTCGCATTTAGTGGAGATTTTAACATTGCAGTATAACACTAGTTCAGCTAAAATGATATACTTTAAGACTTGTATGGTCTGCAACAGTGGTTCAATGTTATTCAAGCAATCAAAAGTAAGACTATTAAGCTGGTCTTTGTGGTCATGCCAATGAGCACTTCACAAATTTTCACCCACTGAAGTGCACCAAGTATCTCGTAATTAAGAAAAAATCCCACACAAATGTACTTTAGCCAGCAAAATTGTATTTTTATTTATTTTTTGTATAAAAATCTACCTACCTCTTTCCCCAAGTGCTTCTCCTCTTCATATCCAGAAATGATGGATGCTTCCTGCTTAAAAAGGTCACATGAAAAAATATGTACAGTTGCCTAGATACAGGGGTTTGGTCAACTTACCAACAGGCTCATCTTACTCTACTCTCCCCTACTTCTGACTAAAGTCATGAAAATAAATTTGATTCATTTAATGCAAGGATGGGCAACTTTGAAGGGGGTGAGGGCCAACATTTTTCTCCTTTCTACCAAGGGGCCCAATTACAAATCTGCACTCTAACAATGTTCACCCCTTTACTCAATTTCCTCATTATTGTGGGTAATCTATGCATGACTAATGCAATGTTCTTTTAAAGATTTTGTTACCTATATTAACATTTTTATTTAACAATATTTATAAAAACTAATATAATTATTTTGTAACTTGCATTTTTACTAAAACATGCCGTTCACATGTACAAATTCATGTTCAAATGACAAGCAATATACTTCAGACTTACATTTTCAAGAAAATTGATCTCATTTGCATTGTCTACATTTACAACAGACAAACACACAAATGAACAGACAACATTTTCAACCCCACCTCATAAAACAGCTTATAGGTATTAGTTAAAATCTAAATATTATCATCAATAACAATACTGGATACAAGAACATAACATTTCAGTGCATTAATACAAAACATTTCAGCACCACAACATACATGCACGGACCGAACAGTCCTGTGCGTCAGAGAACATTCTATTCGCAAGACTTTTCAACAATCAGTCAGGCATCTCAATCACGCATTTTTTCAAAGTTTCTCCCGCTTATAACAACTTTTTCGTTTTTCACAAGCACGAGCGAAACAGCATTAGATGTCTTTGGTGATTCCCGCACTGTCACGGATTTCGTAAAAACTTTTGATGCCTTTTACCCTTGTATTTTATTTACCATTTAAATCTGAGAAGAGCAGCTCTGGTGTATGTATCTCTCATACTGTACGCCTCTTTGATCACTTGATCAATGGTGTATTTGCAAATCAAATTGAAAGATTTCTTATCCAGGTAAACAAAACACATGGGTTCCACCTGCGTACATTAACAATGTCGCTGACAAGCTGAGGTAAAATTGAACTCAATTTACCTTATAAATGATGAGCAAGTGTAAGATGTTATATGCTAGAATCCTAGAATGATCAGCAGGTCTGCTAAGAACAAGCAATCTCTTCTGGTCAATAGTTGTAATAACATCATAAACTGAATGCAAGCTTTACGTAATCCCTTTTTCAAAGAAATAAAATCAATCCTCAGTTTTGTCCGACGGGCCGTATTCAACGATACGGGGCTGCGGGCCGCCAGTTACCCATCCCTGATTTAATGGTTCAGCAAATCCGATGCTAAGCCAGAAGCGCTTCATTCATAATTACTTTTACATGATTAACGTTAATGTCAACACGATTGTCATAAAATGACATTATTAAAATGTGGACCATGTTGTTTGGTGGCTGGATGCTCCCTGGATGCCTGGAACTAATGGTTAATAAGTGTTGAATGTTAACATTCAGATTTCTTCATACATCTCTTATGCATGCAAACATGCTGTAATGATGCATTTTGACTGGTAATGCTCTCTTTTGCAATGCATAGCTGCCTAAGAGTGATATTGTTGAAAAGTAATGTTTCATTGAAAAAGAAGGGAACTCTGATGAGAAATGACTCCAAACCGCTTTATGAGCTTAAAAAGTTGTTTTTTGGCATTTGAGAGCTGTTTCATGAAGTTTGGATAGTTCTTTGTTAATATGCAGATTTCTTCATTAAAATGACTGTATATCTCTTATAATGCATGCAAACCAACTGCAAATGGACGCATAAACTGCTGCAGTGAAGCGAGACGACTGGATTCGTGCAGTACTAACAACTGTAGCACACATCTCTGGTAGGTGACAAAATGAATGCCAGCTAATTGTAAGTTTGATGGGTAGAGCTCTAAAAGTGACTATCGAACGCTCCCATTAGTATGAATGAAGCTGCACAAGTCATTTACATTAAGCCATTTAGCAGACGCTTTTATCCAAAACTGGACATGTAGTAAGTTAGTCTATAAATAGTCGCAATTTTGTGATAAAAACTTGCAATTGCGATTTTATATCTCGCAATTGCGAATTATAAAGTTGAAATTGAGGGAAATATAGTCACAATTGTGAGTTTTTATCACGTAATTATGAGTTATAAAGTCGAAACTGTGAGAACTAAAGTCGTAATTTTTATATGAAAGTTTTCAACGCATTCAGCTGAATATCATCACAAATGCTGATTGTATTCTATGATTCTGTCACCAAGTGTTTTTCCTGCTTTTTTTCCTACACTAAATGACATCAGACAGCGGAGCCACAACAGTGTTTTTTATTGAGCGTAATTTCTATACTCCCTGAAAGCTGTATATGGACATACTCATTTTACAGCAAGCATTGAGTCGAGGGAATAAATACACAATCACACATTTTCACAAGGTAAAGTTACTCCATGAATCACACACCTGGCTCGTTTGCAGCATTTGTTTTGGAACCTCGTGAGTTTTCTCAGTATAGGCATACATGTGCACCACAATTACACACTTTAATAGATTGTCAATACATCTTGTCACTGTAATTAATCATCAAAACACATACACAGCTTTATAAGTCGATCTTCACGAAAGACTTCTCTCTTTTGGGCAGCGGCAGAACAGACACAGGTAAAAATGTGGCTTCACTCAGCAGAACACAAATAAAGATTTTTAGAAGAAGACAGAGCTCTGTCAGGTCCTTATAATGCAAGTAAATGGGTGCCAGCACTTTGACATTCCAAAAGTCACATTTAGGCAGCATAAAAGTAATCCATGCGACTCCAGTCAATCAATGAATGTCTTCTGAAGCAAATCGATACATTTGTGTAAAAAAAAAAAAAAAAAATCAATCGATAATTGTAACATTAACTTTTAAAAAGCGCTTCCTGCCAGCAGCTGACGCAACACGTAGCTGTCGCGTGACGTAAGCACGTCGGCGAGTTCACGTGAGAATTCGGAAGCAGTGGTTATTACAACAGAAGAACGAACGTCACACGAGAGTTTGGCCATTTCAAATAGCATTGGTGCCCTGGATGGAAGCGCAGATTTCAAGTTAAAAACATTTAAATTATTGACTTGTTTCTTACATAAACCTTTCGATTCACTTTAGAAGACATTCACTGATCGATTGGAATCGTGTGGATTACTTTTATGCTGCCTAAGTGTGACTTATGGACCGTCAAAGTGCTGGCACCCATTTACTTGCATTATAAGTACCTGACAGAGCTCCATCTACTAAAAATCTTAATTTGAGTTCTGCTGAAGAAACATAGTCCTACACATCTGGGACGGCATCAGGGTAAGTAAATGAGAGAATTTTCCTTTTTGGGTGAACTATTCCTTTAAGTGAACAAATCGTTCTCATTCACCTCCACACACTTGGTCTATTCCAAAACTTAGTGAGCTTCCTCGCTGTCTCCTGCCTACATAGGCACTAACTTATATACCAAAGTGTAGTGCATTATAATTGTATCATGAAATATTTTAGTGAACATTTTAGTAATCCACACTATGCAGTGTCATGGAGGCACATCATTTATGTGCTGAAGGGTAAACAAAGTTCAATTGTTGAAACACAACAAAGCATAAGCACAAGTGAGACTCAAGAACAGGGACTTGAAGTTTAAAAACTCTTTTATTGCAAATCACTTAAATCCACAAAACTTGCTGCACATACTTTAGAACACATGCGAATATGTATATTTGCCTTTAAAAGACTTCAAATTACAATAACAATAGTGGGGAAAAGAAAACCCACAAGACTTCTCTGTCAAACACTTTCTCCATCAAAGGTAACACTTTACAATTAGGTTCTATACATTAGCATTAGTTAACACTATATAACATGAACTAACAATGAACAATAATTTTACAGCATTTATAAATATTGGTTTATGTAAAATTGTACATGTACTAATAAATTTTTAATATTAAAAGTTGAAAACGTTAACATTAATACATAACCAACTATCAAACTTAAAATGAGCAATAGTATATTTATAAATTAACAAAAATGCTGCATTATTTATGATACCGTAGCATGTACTAATGCTAATGTATAGAACCTTATTTGAAAGTTTTACCCATACACACAAACACACAACTTATTCTCTGTGCGGGAAGATAACTGATAAAGAGCTTTAAATACTTTTAATCCAATTCTCAACATGAGAGACAGTAAATGTACAATTCCCATCAAGTACAATATTTAAGACTGATTCTACAGTCTCCAAAACGCAGAGTACTGCTTGAAAATGCTTAATATGTTCCAAGTTTTTTTTTTTTTTTTTTTTTTTTTAAGTATAATACTATAAAACTCTGCAAACCATTCAGACAAGAGCAATAAACACATTGTCAAAAGCAATCTCTATCTCGCATTTAGTGGAGATTTTAACATTGCAGTATAACACTAGTTCAGCTAAAATGATATACTTTAAGACTTGTATGGTCTGCAACAGTGGTTCAATGTTATTCAAGCAATCAAAAGTAAGACTATTAAGCTGGTCTTTGTGGTCATGCCAATGAGCACTTCACAAATTTTCACCCATTGAAGTGCACCAAGTGTCTCGTAATTAAGAAAAAAAAAAGAAACCCAGAATCATGATTTATCCCACACAAATGTGTACGACTGCAAAAAACATATAAAAGAAGACTGCTACCAGGAGACACAAATGACTGGAATGTAGAAAGGAATGAAAAAATTGTGATGAAGATACGAAAAATAATTTTAGTCAATAAATTATCACTTGCGTTTGTCATTGAAAAAGGAATGCATTTAGGGTACCATCAGTATGTGTAATATTCTGATCTCATCAAAATGAGGAATGTACAACTGCAGTTCACTTTCACTAAAAAAATAAATAACACTGCATCGAGTTACAAACTTAAGTTTTCAAATACAAACTTAAAATAGACTTAAAGACTGTGAATGCGTTGCATTTCAGTCCAAAACTATTTGAAAGTATCACTATAAAAACCAATAACTGAAGAACAAGTCAGGGAGGAAATAAATTAGTGGTTCTTGTCACAGACAGTAACTGTCACAGAAGTAGGCTTTAAAAATTTTGAGCGCGGTTTGGAACTGATGATACTTTGCTATGGTGAATGGTTACAGTTGGAATAATGCTAAGGAAAAAAATAACACAAAAGTAGCCATGACAACCATCACCATGTCAGACATTATGACTTAAAATAAATTGACAAATAGCAGCAACTGCCAACAGCTTAAATTAAGGCAAATTCATGCAAGGCCATGAAAAAGCATTTAATGTATATGGATGTGTACAACCATATCCTTTTTATACAATTCTACTATACAAACGGTCACATTTAAAAATACTCTATAATTTTTAGTCATTTCATTCACCCTCCCCATTTCAGCAGCATTTTTCATCACCCCCAGTGAAGACTCAGCATTCAATCTGCGATTGTAGTTGTCTGCGCAAAGTTAATGTGCGACGGTGCAACTGCTGCATTTGCTGCATGCGGTCCCGCTGGCGTGCCAGATTCTGTGGCATTGGGTAGCGCTGGCACCCGTAAAGAAAGCGGTAAGGGATGCGCACATGGCACGCAGTGGCGCGACAGCGCGGTTGGGGCATGGGTGGCAGGAGCATCCAACGCTTGCGCTCCGCGCAGTAACGGTACGCCTCTTTGCGATACTGCTTATCCACATCATCACTGTTCTTCCAGCCACCAATCACAAACACATCATCACCAAGATAGCAGATAGCGGCACCCTCAATACTGGTAACTTCGGGGGGAAGGCTCTCGAGAATATCTTCGGAGATCCTTATGCTAATCTTCTGCCGAGCTACATCGTCACATACGTTGGTGTAGCTTTTGGGACAGCATGAAGCAGTGTGGTAGAAATTGGTGGTCGCTACAGCCATTTGGAACAAGCAGTAGTTGTCGACAAGTGGTAGGGAGTCGACCTCTTGCCATTGGCGGCTGTCAGTGTCGTAGCGAGTAGTGACTGTCTTTAACCCATCATCGCTGTCGGTATCTACAGGTGTTCGTGCTGTGACATAAACATAACGATCTTCAACACTAATGGCCTTGACATCTCTCAAAATCTTTGGGGCAGACTCTAGGTTGTGCCACTTGTCCTGATCAGGCTCATAGACACTCACATCCTTAAAGCCAGGGCTGAAGTTGCCATGGCCACCAATACTATACAGAATATTTTTGATGCAGGTGAGGCCAAAGGAATGCTTGCGAGTGGTGAGGTTGCTCACTTGTTCCCAGGTGTTGCGATTTGGATTGTAGCGTTCCACTGTCTTGGCAAATCCTGGTTCCATGGACCCTGCCACATATACATGTGTATCAGTGGCTGCAATAGCGTGGCCATCCAGATGGTTGTGAATGTGTGGCAAATTGACCCAACGGTCCTCATACACAAAATACCCTACGCACTCACTCAAGTAGTCGCCTCCTTCAGACACACCTCCAACCACCATGATAACATCCATGTTCTGGCCAAACCGTGGTTGGAAAGTGGCCATATAAGAAGCCCAGAACTCCGTGTCGGCAGATTTTAGGTTTTCAAAGCGGATTGCGTGACCCTCGACAGCTTCTGACACAAGTTGTAGGCAGGGTGCATTCTGTGCCACCAAAGGCTCATTCTTCACAACTCTTGTCAGATAGGTTGGCTTTATCTGTGGCAACCTGAGGAGACGAAAAAGCTCCTCAAAATACTTTGCACGTTCCTCTGAGTTTTTCTGAACCCATTTGACCACAGCATCAAACAGAACCTCTTCAGAATCAACGGTAATCTCTGCATCAGACAGCCAGTCTCTGACCAGGTGGAATGGAAGCGTGTAAAACTCTTCATCCTGGATGACTTTGTGGAAGTTGCGGCGTATCATGTCAGCAGCACGTAAAGCCAGTTGATCCAGAGTATACATGTGCGCCAGGCTATGAACGGCCACGCAGTTGCCCAGGCTCAGTTTTCTCTTCAGAAACTCTCCACAAAAATCTTTTAATTGCACAAGCAAAAACCTGGAAGGAAGGAAAAAATAATTCTCTAAGGACTTACAACCAAAAAATAAATACATCACATGGTTGTATGTGTGATGGAAGTGCTCTGTCTTGTTTACTGTGGTAGTCAGCAAGTAATATACTGTATTCTAACCAGGTGCAATGCAACAATTTTCCAGCTACAAGCAATTTGTCTGTACACACTGAACATGAAATTGCTGCATGATGTAACACAATCACAGCCAATCAGAAGATTTTTGATAGTGATGCACAGAAATGAAGATTCTTGGCCAAAACTGACAATTCTGGACACACTGGGCTGAAAACTACTTACACTTTGTTTGTAGCACTTTACAATATGTATACAACTTTTAACATAAAAAAAAGTGTATTTAAGTGAACAACTCGATCTCATTTACTTCCATACAATGACTCATATTTCTCATTCACAGAAGTCTCTCCCTTTCGAAGCCAATGAGCTCTAGTTTAAACCACGAGACTGCTTTGGTGGCTTTTTTTGCCAGTAAAGACTGACTGTAGCGTGAGCAAATAGCAACTGAGTGCGGGCTTTGAAGAAGCATATTATTGGTTTGCTACATTGAACGAATACGCCCTTAGCTGAACCTGTCGTTCATTTGAATCTGAATGAACTGAATGTTCTAGCACACTCGTTTGCGAACCAAATGAATGAATTCATTGTATCGTTCATGAATGAGGATTTGCTGATTGACTGAACAAGAGCAAGTCGTTTGTCAGTTCAGCATAATTGTTAATCAATATAATTGTTTACAATTTACTAAAAATGACTAAATAACACAGTTAAAATGAGAAATTACGATTGAAAATGTGCTTTGGTGCACAGTATAACTAGATATTTAGAAAAAATTCAAGAAATGCCTATGTCTTGGTAAAAGTAAATCCCAGCACTTGTCAAAATATAGGAAAAATAAGCCCTGATTTCTTGTCATTTGTGGCGAAAACAGTTATGGTGTTTAAACTCTATTTTTAAAATGTCTTTGTACATTTGCACACATGCAGATTCCATTTGAGTTGCTTTCTCCAGCCTTAAAAGACTGACAACAGCAACTATAAGCCAATAGCACACTGTAAATTTTTTTCGTAATTTTAACGGTAAAAGACTGTAAAAATGCCACAGTAAAAAAACGTAAATTGGTTAATGGGTAGTTACCTTAAAATATACGGTAACATTTTTTAATATATTTAAAAAGACAATAAATGTAGTTTTACAATAAATTTTGTATTAAAGTATGATTTTCTGTATAATTAACAGTACAAATTTATATTATGTTTAACAATTGGGTACATGTACTTTTTACGGTAAATTGTTAAAATGATGGTAAAAACAATAATTGAGCATTCCCAGAATTCCCTGCGTGACCCCGTTTATTTTATGGGAATAGTTATGTTTCTTCTTATTTTTAATATCAGTTATGTACATTGGGGTGTTCTGTGTTATATTCAGTGTAGTTTAGTTAATGTTTACTGCATTATTTTAATTTCACATGTGTTACCCTGATGGTGTTTACTGTTTTTATGAGTGACACTGAGCTGTATCACTGTAATAATTACTGTAATAATCACTGTAATAATTACAGAAGGGCACATGATGACATGAAATTCACCAATAGTGGCTCTTCCAGGAGCAATGACCAATAAACATGTAGAGACAGTTCTCTGCATGTTTATTGGTCATTGCTCCTGGAAGAGCCACTATTGGTGAATTTCATGTCATCATGTGCCCTTCTTTAATTATTACAGTGATTAACAATACATTATAAAATGAAAAGCAGATTTTTACAGTTTCAGAGGGTTAATATATCAAGTTTATTAATTAACAATATAAACAGCGGTAATGCACCAGAAAAAGAAGGCATCAAAATTACATCCCATAAAGCCTGAAACATGTTCACCGTATTTTTTACTGTGAATTTCTGGCAACCACAGCTGCCAGTTTTTTACCGTAAATTTAACAGGATTTTTTTTTACAGTACAGTGCGGGCTGTGAAGGAGCATATCATTGGTTTGACCCATTAAATGAATATATCTGCTCACTGAACCATGAGTCCAAATGATTTTTTGTGGTAAATCAACAATATGCAACAAATGCTGTCAATAAAGTTTACATCTTTTAACCTAAACATTCCTTGTAAGAACAAATATCAATGAATAAATATCTCTGATTCACAAACTGTTCTATCGTCTTCTCTCTTCACTTCTGACCCATTTTTGATCTATAGCGAAGTTCCCCAAAACTGTTTTGTTTTTGTCTTCACTCACATTTTGACGTTCAGCCACCTCAATTGTGAATAAGTGCGAGTGAGTTGTGCTTGACCCCTCCCGTCCTTCCCTCCTTTTTTAAGTCTGAGGTGTGAATGACTGGCGCTGAACTAGTGGGGTCTCATGACATTTTAAACACTCTGCTGAAGACTTTCAGTACAACTGTAGACATGCAAATCTTAACAAAGGATAATTAGACTTTTTTTCAGTCCTGAACAACACTGTGCTTTTGGTTCAATGCAATGACTAGTTCAAAATTTAAAAGTCGCTCAATCTACTGGTGCAAAGGAGTAATTTGCAGAAATGGTCAATGAACGAATCAGTAAACGAATATTTTTGGTGAACAGATTCAAGACATGAGTCACTGGGATGAATCAAAAAACCCCACAACTACTGCTTGCTTGTTCAACAGGGTGACAGTACAATGTGACAAAATTTCAGCCAATTACAGATGTTGGGATACATTCTGATTCACAGGCTTGATCAACAATCATACTGCAAATCAGAACAGGAGGAAGGGAAGAAGGGAATAGTTGTTTTCAAGAAAGGGAATGTTTAATGTACTATGTCCACTTGTAAGTAGCTCTTTATTGGCTTAACAGTTTCTACTTAACCTTATTATGTAATCAAGTTTTCAGTCTTTACACTGTCAAAAAGCTTACTAGCTAGCTAACTATCTGGCAAGCTGTCTTAGTATGTCCTATATTAGTAAACTCACTTTCATACAGTTGAAGTCAGAAGTTTACATACACTTAGGTTGAAGATATTACCTCTTTTTTTTAACCACTCCACAAATTTAATATGAGCAAACTATAGTTTTGGCAAGTCGTTTAGGACATTTACTTTGTGCATGACAAGTAATTTTTCCAACAATTGTTTACAGACAGATTGTTTCACTTTTAATTGACTATATCACAATTCCAGTGGGTCAGAAGTTTACATACACTAAGTGTGCCTTTAAGAAGCTGGAAAATTCCAGAAAATGATGTCAAGCCTTTAGACAATTTATCTTCTGGTAGGAGGTATACTGAATTGGAGGTGTACCTATGGATGTATTTTAAGGCCTACCTTCAAACTCAGTGCCTCTTGACATCATGGGAAAATCAAATGAAATCAGCCACAACCTCAAAAAAAAATTGTGGACCTCCACAAGTCTGGTTCATCCTTGGGAGCAATTTCCAAACACCTGAAGGTACCACATTCATCTGTAAAAACAATAGTACGCAAGTATAAACACCATGGGAACATGCAGCCATCATACCGCTCAGGAAGGAGACGCATTCTGTCTCGCAGAGATTAATGTAATTTGGTGCGAAAGTGCAAATCAATCCCAGAACAGCAAAGGACCTTGTGAAGATGCTGGAGGAAACAGGTAGACAAGTATCTATATCCACGGTAAAACAAGTCCTATATCGACATAACCCGCAAGGCTGCTCAGCAAGGAAGAATCCACTGCTCCAAAACCACCATAAAAAAGCCATACAACAGTTTGCAAGTGCACATGCGGACAAAGATCTTACTTTTTGGAGAAATGTCCTCTGGTCTGATTAAACAAAAAGTGAACTGTTTGGCCATAATGATCACTGTTAAGTTTGGAGGAAAAAGGGTGAGGCTTACAAGCCGAAGAACACCATCCCAACCGTGAAGCATGGGGGTGGCAGCATCATGTTGTGGGGTGCTTTGCTGCAGGAGGGACTGGTGCACTTCACAAAATAGATGGCATCATGAGGAAGGAAAATTGTGTGGATATACTGAAGCAGCATCTCAAGGAAGGAAGTTAAAGCTCGGTCACAAATGGGTCTTCCAAATAGACAATGACCCCAAGCTTACCTCCAAAGTTGTGGCAAAATGGCTTAAGGACAACAAAGTCAAGGTATTGGAGTGGCCAAAGCCCTGACCTCAATCCGATAGAAAATTGGACTCAGTTACACCAGTTCTGTCTGGAGGAATGGGCCAAAATTCCAACAACTTATTGTAAGAAGCTTGTGGAAGGCTACCCAAAACATTTGACCCAAGTTAAACAATATAAAGGCAATGCTACCAAATACAAACAAAGTGTATGTAAACTTCTGACCCACTGGGAATGTGATGAAAGAAATAAAAGCTGAAATAAAACACTCTCTCTACTATTATTACTATTATCTCTACTACTATAGTTCACCCAAAAATGAAAATTCTCTCAACAGTCATCATTTACTCACCCTCATGACATCCCAGATGTGTATGACTTTTTTCTTCTGCAGAACACAGATTATGTTTTTTAGAGGAATATTTTAGCTCTGTAGGTCCATTAAATGCAAATTTTGGGTGCCACAATTTTTACGTTACAAAAAGCACAAAAAAGGCATCATAAAAGTAATCCATACGACTCCAGTTGTTAAATCCATATCTTCATAAGTGATATGACAGGTGTGGGTGAGAAATGGATCAATATTTAAGTCATTGTTTTATATAAATTCTTCTCCCTGCCCAGTAGGTGGCAGTATGCATGAAGAATGCGAATCACCAAAAACATGAGAAGAATGTGAAAGTGATCTGTTTCTCACCCACACCCGTCATCTCATTTCTGAAGATATAAATGTAACCAGTCGTATGGATTACTTTTATGCTGACTTGTGATTTTTTTTGAGCTTCAAGATGTTGGCGCCAATTCACTTGCATTGAATGGACCAAAAGAGCTGAGAAATTCTTCTAAAAATCTTCATTTGAGTTAGAGTGAATTTTCATTTTTGGGTGAACTATTCCTTTAAGGACGTTTCAATTTTTTTACTTTTAAATGTACTCAACTAGTAACTGTACTAAATGTACTAGAGTAACTCCAACATGATTCAAATAACATGTTCTTTATTTGAATGCAAGGAAACATGTTTGGAGAAATTAAAGTTCTTTTCATTACAGAAAACATAGGTGTGCAAGAAAAATTCACAAAAAACTGCACCACAATGGAAGTTGTCAACATAGTGTTAATGTAAAATAAATTACAATTTAATTTATTTTAAATAATCCAGATGTTCAGATATAATAGTACAAATAACAGTCTATCTAGAAAGTTATTTAGAAATCAATATCTAGAAATTATCAAATTTATCTAGAAAGAACACACTGTATATCAAACAATTTGTATAATCATAAACCCCTGCAGATAGTTCAGACGTAGAACATTTTCAGGGTAGACAAGTTTCCCCCAGTTTAGATCAGGAAATGAACTTGCATTGCGGATGTGGAAAAAACTGTGAAACCTGCAGACTTTTAAAACATCGGTATGGTATCCATTAAGGCTGCATAACTGATTGCAGATTGAAAAAGCAATATGGCCATGCACGATTATTAAACAGCAAAAGGCTGAGTTTTAAAATTTGATAATCACCATTCACCATTAAAATCCCTCTGGCAGTACACAGTGAGCAGCGCAGCTAAATGAAATCGCCTCCCAAATTTTGGCTATAGATGCTGTACACTTGAAACACATCACAGAACAAAGCAATAATTAGCAATCTATCTGAATCACCACGGTAAAAGGAGTGGTGTATGTTTGATTCTCTCATTTAAAGCTAATACATATGATTTGATATGAAGTGCCTGTAACTGTCACGTAACTAACGCTTTATTCTGGGTATTTAAAGAAAGGAGACCGTTCATCAACATGCACAGAACACCAAGGCCAGTTCTGATTAAGCCGGTGTGTACATGCATATATAGTACTGGTGTCTTTTATATCAGTCTTTTATATGTTTTTAACTTATGTTACGTTCATTTGGAGCATGCACACATGTGCAGCTGATCAAATTGTGGGAGGTATCAAGCCAAGCTCTGTTTAAAAAAAAAAAAAAAAAAAAACAAAAAAAAAAAAAGGATCTTCCTTGCTCAGCCTTTGGTGGATTGACAACATAACTATAGTGTTTGCTAATATTTTTATGCAAAACCTCGATTTCTCAATAAAAAAATTAAAAAATTGCATCAAAACATATCAAATTAATCGATAAAATAAATATAAAAATCAGCCAGCCCTACATTCACACTCTCTTCATAAATTCACCATTGACCAATTACTTTCACTTTTGAGCACGCTCTGAAATATGTAACAAATCATAATTAGATTTTAACATGTTTGGAGTTGCCAGATATCTGGTGACGAAATCCCTAATCAGGGCTCATATTCACAAAGAAAACTTAAGGCTAAAAATAGCTCCTAACACTGAAATTTAGGAGCAACCCTTAAAAATTAGGGGCGTGTCACTCCTAATTTTAGGATTTTTAAAATTTGATCTAAGAGTAATTTATGAAGCATTTTAACTCTTAAAGCAGCTCCTAAACCCACGACAGCTTAGAAGTCCTCCTGAGGACATTTAAATCCCTAAGAATGACTCACAAATGATCCAAAGCATGCCTACTGTTGTCAATTCACATTAAAAACAATGTTTTAGACTGTTACTATGACAAACTTTTTAAAAAGGTATCACCTGGATCGCAATTGAGTGTTTTAACAATATAACATTATAATATTAAACATTATAATATTGACATTGACCTTTAAAAAAGGTTTCGTCTGAATCTTAAAGGTTTTATTCATAACTGAATAGTAGAGAGGCAGTTACCTCTCCTACGAATTGAAACAATCCAATTAAACCAGGCATACAGTTGACAAAGCATGCAATCTATGGCCTCAGGCAAAGTGAAACTGTATAGAGAGGATGAATTGGGAATTTATGTCAGCAGAATCATCTATCAAACTATATATGCCCTCTCCAGATCGTACATAGTCCGAAAATTCATAGTGTGTTTTCTTATCTTTCTATCTAATACATACATTTGAAGTCAGAAGTTTACATACACCTTTGCCAAATACATTTAAACTCAGTTTTTTCACAATTCCTGACATGTAATGGTAGAAAAATTTCCCTGTATAAGATCAGTTAGGATCACTACTTTATATTAAGAATGTGAAATGTCAGAATAATAGTAGAGAGAACAATTTATTTCAGCTTTTATTTCTTTCATCACATTCCCAGTGGGTCAGAAGTTTACATACACTTTGTTAGTATTTGGTAGCATTGCCTTTAAATTGTTTAACTTGGGTCAAACATTTTGGGTAGCCTTCCACAAGCTTCTCAAAATAATTTGCAGGAATTTTGGCCCATTCCTCCAGACAGAACTGATGTAACTGAGTCTGATTTTCGAGTCAGGTTTGTAGGCCTCCTTGCTCGCACACGCTTTTTCATTTCTGCCCACAAATTTTCTATCGGATTGAGGTCAGGGCTTTGTGATGGCCACTCCAATACCTTGACTTTGTTGTCCTTAAGCCATTTTGCCACAACTTTGGAGGTATGCTTGGGGTCATTGTCCATTTGGAAGACCCATTTGCGACCGAGCTTTAAATTCCTGGCTGATGTCTTGAGATTTTGCTTCAATATATCCCCATCATTTTCCTTCCTCATGATGCCATCTATTTTGTGAAATGCACCAGTCCCTCCTGCAGCAAAGCACCCCACAACATGATGCTGCCACCCCCATACTTCAGGGTTGGGGTGGTGTTCTTCGGCTTGCAAAGCCTCACCCTTTTTCCTCCAAACATAACGATTGTCCTTATGGCCAAACAGTTCAATATTTGTTTCATTAGACCAGAGGACATTTCTCCAAAAAGTAAGATCTTTGTCCCCATGTGCACTTGCAAACTGTTGTATGGCTTTTTTATGGCTGTTTTGGGGCAGTGGCTTCTTCCTTTTCGAAATAGGACTAATTTTACTGTGGATATAGATACTGGTCTATTTGTTTCCTCCAGCATCTTCACAAGGTCCTTTACTGTTGTTCTGGGATTGATTTGCACTTTTCGCACCAAACTACATTCATATCTAGGAGACAGAATGTGTCTCCTTCTTGAGTGGTATGATGGCTGCGTGGTCCCATGGTGTTTGTACTTGTGTACTATTGTTTGTATAGATGAATGTGGTACCTTCAGGTGTTTGGGAATTGCTCCCAAGGATGAACCAGACTTGTGGAGGTCTTGGCTGATTTATTTTGATTTTCCCATGATGTCAAGCAAAGAGGCACTGAGTTTGAAGGTAATTAAAATACATCCACAGGTACACCTCCAATTGACTCCAATTAGCCAATTATCCTCCTATTATAACTCCTAGCTAGGAACTCTTTGGAGGACTCCTAGTGGTAAAATAAACATCTTTGTGAATACGGGCCCTAATCTTTACACTTGCACAGTTTGGAAATATTTCATTTTGCTTTGTGCAATCTGGCAACCATAAGCACAAGCTCTCTCTCTACTGCAAAAAGGTGCCAGTTGGCAAACAGGTATGTCAGAGATTAGGGATGCATTGATGTGTTCTTCCCAGTGTTCACATGAAACTTACATTACTAAAGGTAATGCAAGTTTTCAACAGTTTTGCACACCTTCACAAATGGCCAAGAGAACAGTCAAAATATTTCCTTGAACTTTCTTCAAAAAAAAAAAAGAGAGAACAGAAGGTAAGATATTGCTTTGAAAAGTGCAGTTACAACATGTACATGTTTTTAACTGAAACTACTGTCAGGTTTTCACCCATAAAACACTTGTGTAGAACTTTCATACACCACTTTTTTTTTAACATACTTAATGGAAACAGCCCAAACTTCTGTTACTAGTTTGTTTATTGGTGTAGAAAAGGTAACAGGTGCATATTATGGCCATGTATCAGCATTAGTGCCATGAATCTTTGCTATTAATGCAGTATGTAAACATCACAAATTACACAATCAACTACATACAGTATAAACTTTCAATCATTATTGAGTGGTTACAAAAGTTACTTTTACTGATCTCATGTGGATTCTATTCATAGAATGAAGCAGAAAGCAGATTCTTTACATACATCGTAGACCAAATGACAGCTGCAGTAACAGCTTTGTCTCCTCTCTAAAATAAACATCTAAATTTACAAGAGACTGCTTGGAAAATGTAGACAAATGATATATTGGCATAATCATTTAGTGATTTTCTACATGTTCCATCAATCAATACCATATTTTTTTGCTTTTCACATAAGTTACAAGAATATTACGACATGGTATTTGGAAGTCCCTGTAACAAACAGTTACTTGGTAAAACTGTGGTGAAATATCAAAGCCAGAGTGCACCTAATGATGAAGAGTTTGTCACAATGAAAAAAGAATTGTATGGAAATAACATGTATTAAAATGAAAACAATACAGATTTTTTGTAAAATCCTCCAAAGCTGTCCCTCTTCAGTCAAACACCTTACAGCATTGCCAAAATCAAACATTTAACTGCAGATTGTGGTACATTCAGGTTTGTCCACAATAACGCCATGTAACAAGGCGTGATGTGATAAGCAATAAAATCCATGTCTTTGATGTAAAGTGAGTTTTTGTCCTTAACCAGTGTCAGAAATTGACTTTCATTATGGGTCAGTATTTGCCTCCAGAACCGATTTTCAGAGCCAGGGGCATTTTTCATAACCTTATAATGACTCTGTCATGCTTACATTTAAAATACTTTATTTTAAGTATGCTGTTACCCCACATTTGTCATCAACATCAACTAATACTTGTAAGGCTATTGACAACAATCTCCTTCTTTGATTTGATTAGATTCCAATTTCGAAGCAATTCAATATTTTTTTGGGCACAAAGTCAACAGACAAATAATCACATAATTGTCTGACGTCTACAATGTATAACCTGCATTGTGACTGAAACGAATTCTGTGTCACTTTTTTCTCATTCACATATTTCCCAATATTTTTGACTATTAAGTTAACATACAAAACTAATATAATGCAACAACACAGATGATGACATTCCACAGTGTTCAGTCAGAGATATGATTCACACAGTAGAAGTGGTTAATGTTTTGAATAGGTTTTATTGTATTATTAATACTTATATTAATAGAATAAGTATTATTATCTTTAGGGTCATCCAGATAATTATTTCCCTTCCTGTTATTATCTGGGTTCAATACAAGTTAAGCTCTAACAACAGCATTTGTGGAATTTTGTTGATAACCACAAAAATTAATTTTGTCTTGTCCCTCCTTTTTATTTTTTATTTATTTATTTTTTAGGGCTGAAACCATGGTTTTACTACAGTAATATTGTGTGGTAACTATGGTTTAACTAAATCCCATGGCTAAACTGTTTCTGTAGTGAAACCATGGTTAATTTTTGTAGGGGTAAACAAAACATAAGTCTAATAATTTTCTGTTTAGGCTCACAAAAGTAAAAAAAAAAAAATGTAAAAAAAAATTATGACTTTAATT
Organism: Myxocyprinus asiaticus; assembly: GCF_019703515.2. Lineage (NCBI taxonomy): Eukaryota > Metazoa > Chordata > Actinopteri > Cypriniformes > Catostomidae > Myxocyprinus > Myxocyprinus asiaticus. The sequence goes on from NC_059379.1 coordinate 38,412,992, forward strand.
ATGATTTAAAATAATATTTTAAATTACCCATTTTATCACAAGAAATTGCAATAAATAAATAAATAAATAAATAAATAAAAAAAATAGAAGTTTAATAGAAGTATCGTATTGGTATCGATATCGACGATATTTGATTTGAAATTATTGGTATCGGATCGAAAAGAAAATAAGTGGTGTCGCCCATCCCTTCCACTGATTTGCTCATCATGAGCTGCTTTTGAGAAAAATTAGTGCTCCGTTTGCCTAGACAGCAAATGCCTTTGGGAATCAAAGGCACTTTTAAGAGTCAGCACTCTACATCTTGTTTGGGTATCTGCATGTCTGGTCAATGTTATTTCACTGACAGGGTGCCTAAAAACGATGATGATTTGGAACGCGTGTGCTTGTGTGATGTCCAAAAATGCTGCTGACCCAGAGTGGTAGCAATGCTGCGCTCCCATGATGCCCAATATGTATTTGTGTGATGCTCGCACAAGCTGTTTAGAATTGCAGCACGTCTATCTCACCTGTCCGCCAGCTCCAACACCTCGTGTACGTTAGCGGTGCTCACTCGGATCTCGCCTGTGTACATAAACTGGATGACGCTCTCCACCGTCTCATGGTCAAGGCCTGCCTCGCTGCTCCACTCCTTCATCTCCACCCGCCTTGACACCGACTCAGAGAACTGACCCCCGAGCAGCGGCGTTAAGTAATCGGTGGCCGCGGCCAAGACGGAGCGGTGCGCGGTGAACTCGAAGCTGTTGGCAGCGCTGCTGAACGCGAGCGTTACGTCGCAGAAGAGCCCGAGCTTCCGCTGCTCGTTCTGCCGCCGGGAGAGCTCCGAGCAGTGTGTCGCGGAGGCGAACTCCTCGGCCTCCTCGGAATCTCCGTCCCCCGCTAGAGCGCTCGCCACACTCGGGCCGCCGCTGCCTCGGCCGGCGTCTTCTGGGTTCGGGGCGGCTGCGGCCATTTCGGCATCCGCGGTGTCGGTTCGTAAAATGCGCAGTAGATTGAGGCGGTGCAGTACACTCAAACACACACACTCCAACATAAACAGCGTTCCACGCATGCGCACACGCGTCTCACAACGCAGGTAGAACTGGTGACGTTAGGAACTGGCGTTACGTCTGAAGGACTGATCTGCCTAACTTAACAAAATATGGGTCATTTTTGGGATTCGTTAATGTTTCTATTAGAAATATAATTTTTTTTAATTACATTTGATTAATAGGCTACTCCTCAAGATTGGGCACATTTTAAACCTCCAACAAACCATATTTTCCCACCTCAGGCATCAAAGCCCTTTTATAATTTTCCATTTTGATTCATGTATTTATTTATTTTATGATTTAGACACCTTTTTTATACAACCCGGTCACGGACATGGAAGTGGAGATTCTACACAATACTTTGACAATACTGGTTATAAAATAAACATCAACCTACTGTTCATGTGTCCCTCATACCACTTTAATGAATACAAATATCACATTTAATTTAATACTAATTTTTATGTGACGAAGCTACAAATAGGCACATTTTGTGTCTGTGGTCTTATTATTTTTGTTTAAAATGTTTTAAATTCAGGGGCCTCATTTATAAAACGCAGATTTGATCTTAAATTCCATGAATTTGATCCTACGTGAAAAGTGAGAAACAACCCGGGATTTATAAATGATGAAACTGACGTGAAAATGTTCTTATGCGTACGTCAAATGACAAGCATGAGTACCATGTTTTTTTTGTTGTTTTTTTGTTTTTTTTGTCCGGTGTGCCAGTGTGCGCTGACTTTTTATTTATTTATTTAGTTCCGCAAATACAATGACTCACTTAATTTATTAATAAATGAGTATAAGCACATTTAAAAATATTTCGATCTATTTAGATTATATGCGTAGCCTAATATAAATGTTTTATTGGATATCCACTGTAACAGAATATTTATTTAGCCCTATCGTTTCCATAATAAATGCATTTTTTAAATCAACGAAATAAAATGCAGGTGTAATATAAGGTAGCCTATGTAATATGCAGTGGTGTAACTTGATGGGGCCCCCTGCCACCCCCACCCACTTGTAGCATACACTTAAAATAAATGACATTCTAATGTTTTTTTTTGTTTTTTTTGCACAATATTGTTACTATATGTCTCAATAAAGTTGATCCTCTCAAGGTACCTTTCTTAAATTATTAAAAGGGAATTCCACAAATGAGTAGTGCTATTTATTCTGAAAGGCTGCATTTCACTTCCTTTCTTTTATCTTTTTCTTTTCTTTCTTTCTTTTCTTTTTTTTTTTTTTTTTTTTTGAAAAATACATTTAAAATAAAAACAATTATGTAATCCAGCTGATCATAGCTATGTTTATGGGACTACATTAATTTACTCAGTTTCTTTATGACACTATTATCAGCTTTCTCTTTCTCCTGAATGAAACGACAAGACATGTCAAGTTTACATCACATAGTTTGCTTGATCAGCTGAACTTTCATGCTGAGATGCCCAATAATAGTATCACTGTTACTTCCCAGCTAACCAAATTACGTGGCCATTACAAAACTGCAACATGGCAACATAACTGATTACGTTGTGACAACCAGAAAAGTGTAATTCCTGGATTCTAGCCACAACGTAACTTTGGAACTGTGCCAGTCCGTCATGACGACGTTTGTTGGTAGTTGTTTGTTGGTAATAGGGCTGCAACTAATTATTATTTTGATCATCGATTAATCTGATTATTAGAAAGATTATTTGACTATTTGGAGAATATTGCAACGATTAATCATTAGCTTTTAACTGATTATTCAGCTTGTGCCCTGTCTTAAAAGGTTGGGTTAAACGTGCTTAATAACAATAAAGAGGACAAAATCATCTTTTAAAAATACCTCTAAATGACATTCACTGAATTAAGTGATTACATCCTCCGCGGTTCTATCACAGGAGAGAGCATTACAGCTGGTAACGGTCAACTAACGTGTTACGACAGTGAGTCAACGTTTGGTGATACCATACAAATGAATGGAGAGAGCCATAAAGTGACACCTAGCTGTCGCAAAATTGTCCGTGACTTCTCTTATAAAACATCAATTTTATCATTGTAAACACTACACATAGCTCATTTTAAAATGATTGTTTAATGTAAAACATGTTGAAGATTAGTGGACAGGTGGATAATTCAGTAAATGAGGAGCTGTTTCCTCATAAAAGCAGTTTATTTAGCATACTGAAGCATCTCCTCCATAGTCATCCATTCAAAAAGAACGGCCTCTTGTCTCCTCGCCAGTGTACTGCCATAGAATGTCTAAGGTAGCGTGTGCATAATGCTATTTTAGGCTAAGCTTTATTTTAGGCTCCCCTGTTAGAAGGGTTCTGGCACCACACTGACTCAGTAAGATTTCCATAGAATCCCTACAATGTCGAACAAAAAATGCAGAAAATCGTTTCATATATTGTAATTTCTAATTACTAACAGTAGAGAACAGAGGGAAAATAACGTGCATGTATTTTAAACAGAACATTTCAATATACAGGGTTGGGGAGTAACGGAATACATGTAACGGGATTACATATTTAAAATACAAAATATAAGTAACTGTATTCCACTACAGTTACAATTTAAATCATTGGTAATTAGAATACAGTTACATTGAAAAAGTATTTTGATTTCTGAAGAGATTACTTTGCATTTTACTGTCATTTGTTTCATTTAATATTTAGTCCTTTCAGATGGAAAACATTTATACATATAAATGATGTGATCCAAAGTGCATTTGAACAGCGGTGAAACACTTTCTTATGATGTGTTACATTCATACGAGCAGACAGAGAAGTAAGTTTGAAGTAAGTTTGGAGCAGAAGAAATAGAAATAAACCTTGTGTAAATTGTCAGCTTTACGCTAAGATAAAATGCTAGTTTTAGCCATTTTACATGCACGTTACCAGGCACGATCATATTTTTATATCAAGAAAATACACGTTAAATCATAATTTATTTTTTTCTAGTAAGACCTTTGATATTAGGGCAAAAGTCTTATTCTTGATGATAATTATTTTTTATTGTTTTCCTGTAAAAATATCTAAAAATCCTTAAAACAAGATCAATTTGATTTATCTTGTTTTAGAAACAACACTGCATAAGATATTTCGGTTTTTCAGAGAATGTATTTATAACGTGTATTTTGTCTTACTGTACTGGCAGAGTTTTTATAGTCAAAACAAGTGAAAAAATCTACCAGTGCTGAAGAAGTAATCCAAAGTATTTAGAATACGTTACTGACCTTGAGTAATCTAACGGAATACGTTACAAATTACATTTTACAGCATGTATTCTGTAATCTGTAGTGGAATACATTTCAAAAGTAACCCTCCCAACCCTGTCAATTTATGTAGAAGAGCATGTAAACCTCTTTTTGGAATTAAGGTTTAGCAAGAATATGGACATTGGTTGAAGAATGGTATGGGTTTACTGTAAACACGGTCAATTAATGGATCCATGATTGATAATGAAAATTATCTATGGAATGAAATATGTGCCATTGGGACTTGAACTTGAATTTTAGGACTTGAATTTGAATATGTTTACTTGAATTGAATTTGTAGTTTTGAACTTGAATTACATCAAATTTGAAATTCAAATATACATGGCACGAATTCAGATCATTCAATTCAGATTCTGTTTTTTAATACACTGATTCAGGTTTTATATTCAGATTCGGATAAATTTGACAAAGACATCCGGGATACTCAGAAAGAGCAATCAAGCCTGTATGTAATCAAACTCCTTTTTGACCAATCACTATATAGCTCACAGTTCACATTTGGAAGAGGAAGGGTCCACTGTGAAATAGTGCCAACGTGGGATAATTGCTGGACGAGAGCCACCAACTCTCTCTAGCGAAAGTTACTTGTTCTGCCCTGATGCAAACTTCAGAGGTAATTAATGTGATTGGTAAACAGGCTGTTGCATTAAATAAATGTTTATCAGTCATCATTATCAGATCAAAGTTTGCCACCAGTGTTGTAACTACAAGGCAGTTAGCTCATCTTTGCTGCTGTTTTATTATTTTTTATTTAATTTTTTATTAATGCTGTACATAACACCCAGGGAATTCATTAATCTTTGTTGACCGACCTTCCAATCCAGATCTGACTTAATAACGTTAGCTTTTCAGTTGCTACGATTTGGACACCTGCACAAGAGGCACGTCCAACTTACCATCTAAACTCGAAAAATTAAATAAAACAACATTACACAGAAGGTGGTTGGTTCGTGAAACACAGCAAACATTAGCTAACTGCCTTTTGCAAACTCTTGCAAACATTGTTCTGATAAACATTTATTTAATGCATCTAACAGCCTGTTTACCAATCACACTAAATACGTCTAGAGCCTGCATCACAAATTTGTGAGGCAAAATTATATAACAGAAAATACTTTGCGAAATAAACCCAGTTAATAGGAAGAATGAACATAAAAAATGTGTAGATTCATTCATAGAACTGTCTCAAGGATGTGATCTTCCACAAAACAAATTCCAGCTGATATAAAACAGTTCAGATTCCTCGGACAGACAAATGAATGTTCCGTGAGCCAGCTGTTATGAGTTCAGCGGATGACGTAATCATTCCAATGTCCCGTAAAAAAAAAACCCTCAACAAAACAAACTACAGCCAGCAGGAGGAATAAGCACGAAGAACGAACAGATTAATCCACAGCTGTTCCAAAGGAATGTTATTCAACAGAACAAGCTCCATCCGCTAGGCGGAACCAACACAAAAACAAACAAAACCGGCATCCCGGTTCCCCGGATGATCGAATCAATTCACTCGGAGGCTGCATAAACGTATATACCATGACTTGCACAATCCGTCAACTTTATAAAAGACATCCTTTGTGTGAGCATGTAGATATTTTGCGGTCATCCATAGTGTCCCCTCTCAAACTGGCCGGGAACTTCAATGCAAATGTAATCTTCCATCAATGCAAAAGTTTCTTTAAGGAAAAGTGTTATTCAAAAAACAAGCTCTACCCGCACGGCGGAGCCAACGCAAAAACCCCAAAATTTCGCCCAGCTTCCTCAAGAGTTAGGTACAGCGAGTCAGGCCCACTCACATGAGAAACATCCAATGGTTTACTCAGTCATTGATTCTATAAAAGGCATTGCCAGATTTGGACATGTGAATACTTTGCGACCGTTTTTCGTTTCTATTCTCAGTTTGGCAGGAAACATCAGAGCAAACGAGATCTTTTTCTGAAGTAAGAGTTTCTTACATTCCTTGAACCAATCGCGTTTCTCTCTTGTCGAACTCGCAAAGTCTGGGAACAAGAAAACTTTATGGTTCTTCCAAGAAAGCTTCCCTTTGCTCCTCGCCTGGCGCAACACAAGATCTTTATTGGATGATCTCAGAAATCTGGCCAGAATCGATCTGGGCCTATCTCCCTCAGCAGATCTCCGAGCCGGGACTCTGTGAGCTCGCTCGATTTCCAGCTTGTGGCCTGTTATGTCGAGCAGATTCGGGAAGAGCTCGTCCAGGAATTTCACCATATCTCTGCCCTACTCATGCTCAGGAATTCCAACAATTCGAACGTAATTCCTGCGGCTTCTATTTTCAAGATCTTCAAGCTTTTCAAGGAGATGTTCCAAATCAGTTTTGGTCACGGGCGGATTAGCGGTTAATTCCCTCTCCGAAGATTCCAGAAAATCGATTCGTTTTTCAACATCAGACACTCTTGTACCTAGCGGGGCATAGGCCGCTTATGAAAGTTCTCCAGGCATCTCAATCCAGGGCCAGTCGCTCCAGCTGTCCCCAGGTGAGTCCCTTTTTTTGGTGTCCTCCTCCAGATCACGGCGCCAGGTGTTCCTTGGCCAGCCTGTTTTTCTTTTCCCCTGTGGGTTCCAGGTGGGAGCTTGCCTTGCTATTTTGGATGCGTATCTGCGAAGGTGTGGCCAATCCATCCCCAGTGCCTTTGGAGGATCTCTTCATCTCTTCATCATGCTGGTGTCCCATTCGCTGCCACAGAATTTGGTTACTGATGGTGTCAGGCCAGCGGGTCCGAAGGATCTTTCTGAGGCAGGTGTTGATGAACGTCTGGATTCTCTTCATGGTTTTTACAGTGGTTCTCCAGGTCTCGGATCCATAGAGTAGCACAGGCTTCACGATGGTGTTAAAAATCCTTAACTTGATGTTGGTGGTCAAGTTCATGGAGCCCCAGACATTCTTCAACTGATGGAAAGTTGACCTCGCTTTGCCTACCCAGACTTTTACATCAGCATCTGTGCCAAGGTAGGTGAAGCTCTCCACCTCTTCTAGGGCTTCACCTTCCAGCTTGATGGGGGTTGCATCGGCTGTGTTGCCCTTTAGGACCTTACTCTTCCCTTTGTGGATGTTGAGGCCCAGGCATGCTGAGTTTTTCACAATGGTGCAAGTCTTTTCCTGCATCTGTTGCTGGGTGTGGGAGAGAAGGGCCAGGCCATCAGCGAAGTCGAGGTCATCCAGCTGTGTCCAAAGGGTCCACTGGATGCCATTTTGCTTTTTAGCTGTGGACGTCTTCATAATCCAGTCAGTTCTCTGGCTTGCTGTACTTTCCGGAGAGCTTCTTGATGATGGTGTACAGGTCCCGCATATTCCCATGGTGCGCTGCTTTCTCTGCTTCTGTTACCAGTATCTCCACGTAGTTTCTCATCTGTCCTGATGTTTCTCTTGACACTCCTGTTTGCTTCCGCATACTCCTCCTGGGCCTTGACTTTTCCAGCTCATGTGCGCCTGTTGTTGACTGCCGCCTTCTTCCTGTTCCTCTCCTCTATCTTCTTTAAGGTATCTTCTGAGATCCACTCCTTATGGCTGTACTTCTTGGGGCCTAGATCTTCCTGGCATGTGGAAGTTATAGCCTCCTTCAGACCCTGCCACTCCTTGTCGATCGTCCCTTCCTCTGACTCTTGCAGGGTCTGGAACTTGTTGAAGAGCATGACCTTGAATTCTTCCCACTTGGTTGTCTCTTTCAGGAACATGGTTTTATATCGCTGGCATTGACAGGTTTCCCCTGTCCAGTTCCTCCTCAGCTTGAGCTTCAACTGGGCAACCAGGAGGTGATGATCCGAGGCAGCGTCAGCTCCTCATTTGACGCGCACATCTTGAAGAGATCTCCTGAACTTCTTCCCGATGTACACATGGTCAATTTTGTTCTTGGCATTGAAGTCGCCCATAACAACAACAATGTTCTGTCCAGGGCAGCTCTGAATGATGGTCAGCAATCTACTGTAGAACTCCTCTTTGTCCTTCTCGTCGCTGTCGTTAGTGTGGGCGTAGAACTGTGTGACATCCATATTGAGCCTCCACTTCTTGATTTGGAAACAGACTGTAAGGATCCATGGGCCATGTGCCTCCCATCTGATGAGCACTCTCTGGGCTGTCTTGGACAACATCAGTGCCACTCTGTGCATATGGGGCACATCGTCTTCCTCGTGACCTGAGAACAGCAGCAGCTCTCCCGTTGTGAGCCTCTTCTGATCTCCGATCCCTTAAGTCTAAACAAGTGTTTAAATGTAAAACAAATTGGCCCCATTCACTTCCATTGTAGTGCCTCACTGTCACCTTGATTTTAACTGTTTTTAAAGAAAATGAATGAAATGAAATACATTTTTTTGGTAATCAATTTTATGCCACAAATGTTGTCGGTTGAGCCTAACTTGTATTGAACCAAGAACAGTCCTTTAAATTCTTGCCAACCACACAATAACATTCTATGTGAATGAATGAATGAACAAATTATTAACTTGCACATGCACTTTTATTGTATTCTGTCTCACCATACTAGGAGATTTGTGGGCGTTCTGTAGGCGGAGTCCATGTGCTCATTCACGTGTGCATGTTTTTAAGGTGAATTGCAATTTATAAAGTGGAACGTATTTAGGAAAGTTTTATCGTGCGTATGGTCATTTTATAAATCGTTTGTTGGAACATTCAGGAGATTGGTGTAAGATCATTTTACGAATGTCTTTATAAATGAGGCCCCAGATTTTTAACTAAAACCCAAACCTTTTGTGTTAGCTCTTATAATGTCAGGCTGTGCTCACCAAACAATACATTAATTATTAATTGTGTTCCCATCACCCAACATTGTCACTCTCATCTCAACCCCATCACAACTCTCCCATCACTAGGCTACTTGCATGCAAGTAAATGTGTAGAATTTGTAATGTAAAATATTGACTATTCCATTTTTTAAAATTTTTTTTTACAATATTCATAAATGTAGTAAATAACCCAACCCGATCACAGGTGTACAGTAAAAAATGTTACAGGGTTGTGTGTGACGGATTATTGTTTTTTGCTCAAAATGGCCACTATTCCTTGCAAGGTTATAATAGTTTTAAATTTTTAATTGAGTTTTTATTTCTATTTCATTTTCAATTTTTACTTCAATTAGATTTAGTTTTAGTTTTGTTTGTCAGTTCTCTGTTAGATTTAGTTTATTGTTAGTTTTTCAGTACATTTAGTTTTTATTTTAGTTTAAGTATTTATATTAAGGGATAAATGGAGAATGGGGAAAACAGGTATTTGTGTAATATGTGTCATATAACTGGACTTCCCAATGTCCAATAAGACCAACTGAATTTCCTCACTGATTTAAGAGTTAAACAAAACATATATTTCAGATTTAAGAGTGCCCCTTTTTTTATTTAACTTTAACCACATAGTCCTCTTCAATGCACTGGATATGAGAAAAGTAACTCTTGCTGCAACTCTGAAAACTGAACCTCAAACAAAACTCTTTACCAGTTCCAAATTAAATGTAAAACAAATCACAGATTGACAGTGCAAGACAGAATGAGTGAAAAGACTGTATGTATGTGTGTGTGTGTGTGTGTGTGTGTGGGCAGGTTTTGGGTGGTTCACGAGGAAATGTTTTAAGGTTACAAACTGGTAATTACAATGGTATTATGCTATAAATGTGGTTTATGTTTAAATATTTCCCCAGTTGCCCACACAAATACTTCTCACTTAAATAAATTCAAAACGTTTTTACAGATAAGTATCTGTCAAGGTCTTGAATTAATCTGCATCAAAACATTTGTGAATGTTGTTACATTTATTTATGGATCGTTGAACTTGCATTTGCAAATCATCACATGTGTGTGTGTGGATCGCTTTGGATTTGTGTGTGTCTTTTTTGAGACTTTCCTGTCAAGTTTCGATTCACAAATTGCATTTTTTTAGGAAGTCCTCTTTAGCCAGTCACATTGAGAATTTTAATCCACCAATCATAACACGCCTGGCTGAACTCTCTATAAATATTGTAAAAAAAAAAAAAATGGAATAGTCAATATTTTACATTACAAATAGGCTTCTGTATGGTTGAAAGGCGATAAAAAATCAGTTCCAGGTTTTTTGGCTTTGTCTGAAGTGCAAAAAACTACACAAAAGCTTTTTGTCATGTTTTTCATTGTTAAAATAGCCAAATTTATCGGGTATTTCTCCCCGTTGTTCTCATAGGAATGAATGAGTAACTATGGTAACGAGAAACGCTAAACCAAGATCGAATGCACCCGATGTCCACCAGAGTTCAGCAAGGTGTGTTATGATTGGTGGATTAAAAGCTCAGTGTTATTGGCTAAAGAAGACTTCCTAAAAAGTCAGATTTGCAATTTGTGAATTGAAACCTGGCAGGAAAGTCTCAAAAAAGACACACACAAATCCAAAGCGATCCACACACGTGACGATTTGCAAATGCAGATTCAATGATCGATAAATAAATGTATCAACATTCACAAATGTTTTGATGCAAATTAATTCAAGAATTTGACAGATACTTATTTGTAAAAAATTTGTTTTTTTATTTAAGTGAGAAGTATTTGGGAAAATATTTGTGCCCTCACTTGTATATTTATTAATTGTATTTTGAATATATGAATTGTATTTTGTGAATGTGAATTGTGCTGTGCATTTATGAATTGTATTTTGTAAATATATTCTTTTTGAGATCTTTCTGGCTCCATATTAGAACAGTCAATGGTGGAAATGGACATGATTCACTGGGAGATTCTGAATCAATTAAATCTTCACCGAAGATACATTTAATTGATTGAAAATAATTGAAAAATTACAGTAAAGACATTTATGTTACAATTTACTATTTCTTTAAAAATAAATGCTGTATTCTTTCTGTTTCTATAAACTTTCTGTTCATCCAAAAATCCTCTACTTGCAGTAATGCAAGTGTTCGGCATATACTGTTCAATAAAGCTGCTAGTTTAGGACGTGTGAGGATCTGTTTCTCATATTAGAGACTCTGATGTTCTTGTCTTCTTGCTGTTGTGCATCTGGATTGTCCACTTCTCTCTCTGTCCTGGTTAGATCAAGTTTGTTTATTCATTCAGAACAGAATGGCATGGAATAGCTTTCATCTCTCAAAATATCAATCGACTGATGAATTTAAGAAGAAATATGTTTCTTTTTGGTTATTTTTAAAACCGAAATTTGACTTGCAAGTATAGTGTACTCAGCCGGAAAAAGACACTACATTGCGATTTCCTCACTTCATTTAATAGCACAACCATTTTAACCATTCTAACAAAAAGAAATGTTATGTTAGTACTAAGTTAACATAACTAAGATTATGTGACACATTATTTTCTAAGTAGACTGGAGTAATGGCAGCTGAAAATGGGGCTTTGCCATCATGGGTAAAAATTGAACTTTATTAATAAAAACATAAAAGTCTTATTTCAAACAGTAATAATAAATTGCAATATTTCTAATGTTTTTGCTAGTATTTTTGATCAATTTAATGCATCCAGGGTGAAGAGAAGCATCTTTTTTTTTTTTTTTTTTTTAAACAAAAAAGGCTTAGTGTTCTAAAACCTTTGAATGGTGGTGTGTAATATAAAGGTATAATATAGATTATATCACCGTAATCTTGGTCGAAACTAAACATTCTGAAAACATCTTTTTTATCTTAAAAAAAAAGAAAAAGAAGAAAGGCATTTGCTTTCAACCACGCTTAACCACGCCCCCAGCTTTGCACGTGTGTATGTCAAGACTGCAGAACAGACATTTTCGAAGAATACCAATACAAATAACTCAGCATTAATTTGTGCATTAAATGACAAATACAGCATGACTTAATGTATGTACTTGTGGATGGTATTGTGAGCAAAGAAAACCGTGAATTGAGTGTGTGTGGTCTGTTGGGTGCATGTGTTCTGGCCACTCACAATAGTAAACATCGCGCGACCACAGATGCAAAAGAACCCATGCATTTATGTGCAGAATCGCAGAACTTTCGTAGGCTGTTTAGTGGAGAAAAGGTAACAAATGTAGCCAGTTTGAATGAAAATTCACTCTGTGGACTGCATTCCCCTCATTGTTCTGAATGTATAGAGTTCTGAATGTATGAAAGACTGTATATTGCCCATGCATTCAGATATACCTAAATGGTAACCTTTTTGTGAAAGTGTGCAGTTTACATAAACAGTTCTGTGAAAATCTTAAAATAATCTTGATAACTATGTGTTATAATCTTTCCGATCACCAACCCAACACTTGTCAATACATAAAACAAGCAGAATAAATCATGCAGTGCCATCTATAGATGATTAATGCAAACATTTATAAATGAATGGAGGGCCCCATTCCATATACAGTAACATTTACAGTACTTAATAAAGTATGTTTAGAGGAACTCCATCCTCCACTGCTTTATTTAGTTAAATTTATATAATCGATATTTCTGCAAATTTTGAAAGTTTCTCTTCACCCTTTGCGTTAACTACAATCAGGCTTGATGACACATTAACAAGATACTGAATGCTGATTGGCTTGAATAGTTACCTCTAATAACAATTGGTTATGATGACTGAAGGAGGCTAATTTAATTTTGTCTCCATTTTAACTTTTTTGGGTGCATTTTTGATGGAAGTAGATGACGTTGTGTGACCTGAATAGCCATTTTGATTGGTCAGTTTATGATGACAGGAGGCTTTATGCCGTCAGCCTGTGCATGAGAGAAAAATAAAAAAGAACATATTTTTTCATTGCACGTTAGAAGATAAATTGATTAAAACAACTGATAATTTGATCACTTTTAGTGTTTCATTCATTTTAAATGCATTTTTGAGCAGGCTCAGCCTCCCTTGCCTCCTCTGACGAGCCACCACTGGTTGTCACAATATCCTAATTTCAGTAGTTGTCACCGATACCAGTAAAAATGTCACGATTCTTGATACCAATTTCAATGCCACAGCACAAATGGATAATATGCTATTGAACAGACTTTTTTTTTTTAGCCTATTTATAAACTAAATATCAATGTAAATAAAAACATTTAAACAACTGTATGTTTTCTTCAAGTGTTTTTCAATTAAGTAAACATTGCTTTAAAGGGATAGTTCATCCAAAAATGAAAATTCTCTCATGATTTACTCACCCTCCTGGCATCCCAGATGTGTATGTCTTTCTTTCTTCTGCAGAAAACAATTGCAGATTTTCTAGAATATTTAGCTCTTTTTGTCCATGGGTGCCAAAATTTTGAAGCTCCAAAATCCACATAAAGGCAGCATAAAAGTAATCCACATGACTGCAGTGGCTAAATCTATAACTTCTAAAGCAATATGATACTGTAGCTGTTGGTGAGAAACAGATAAATATTTAAGTAATTTTTTTATCATAACTTCTCCTCCCTGCCCAGTAGGGGACAATATGCACGAAGAATGTGAATCACCAAAAACAGATGGAGAATGTGAAAGTGAAGAAAAAAGGACATAAATATTGATCTGTTCCTCACCCACACCTGTCATATAACTTCAGAAGAAATGGATTTAACCAACAGAGTCATCTGGCGTACTTTTAAGTTGCCATTATATGGATTTTGGAGCTTCAAAATGTTGGCACCCATTCACTTGCATTGTATGGACCTACAGAGCTGAGATATTCTTCAAAAAATTGTCATTTGTGTGCAGCAGATGAAAAAAATTCATATAAATCTGGGATGGCATGACATTGAGTATATGACGAGATAATTTTCATTTTAGGGTGAACTAACCCTTTTTACGTTTTTTTCAAGTAGGGCCCTTTGAAATGTTTTCCTTTTGATTTTTTCTTCTGAAATTTCATGTTTTGAAGTTTAAGTTCAGGCACTGAAGACACAAGTTTGTGAAGTTTAGCAAGTGGAATTTCCCCCCATTCATCCATTATGCAGGTCTTCAGCTGCACAGTTGTATGTTACCGTACTGTGCGCATCAATGCGCCACACATTCTCAAATGGAAACAGGTCAGGACTACAGGCATGCCAATCAAAATTCCCAAAATTAGCTGTTTATCTTAATTGTTTTTTTAATTTTCCAGTTTGATATTAATAATTTTTTTTTCTAAATGACTTAAAGGTTATGTGTTTAGTAATTCAGGAAACTGACACAGTCTCTATATGATATCAAAGTGCAGCAGTTTTGTTGTTTGTTCTATGTATTGTTGTTCATATGACCTGTGTGACGTCTCAAGGCAGCTAGCAGATGGTTGGTTAAGCCAGTCTGTCTGCTTCTTTGACCTGGGCCTTTACAGGAATGGGAGAGTGGTGCCGCTTTGCCACCAAGTCGTCACCCATTCGTCCTGCTGTACAGCTCTACTGCCGGCACTGAAGAGTGTACACGGCTCGCTGTACTGGCCGTATCCAAAATAGTATCTAATGGCTTCTTTTCTTCCATTGACCTCCACTAGAGTTCAGATGTGTGCAGTGCTCAAATTGATTCCAGTCTTTTGGGGGTCCCCACCCCTTGAGGTTTTGGGGGTGGTTGTTTTTTTAAATAAAGTCTATTTTTTATTAGTAGGACCTAAACCATGCTAAACCATGCTAGTCCACAAATGCCAACATAATTCTCAAGCCTATCCAAGAGAATGTCATGATTTATGGTGTCGAAAGCAGCTCTTAAGATCTAAAAGCACTAGAAAATAAATGCAGTTGCAATCAGATGATAAGAGCAAGTCATTTGTAACTCTGATAAATGCAGTCTCTGTACTGTAATGGTGCCTAAATCCTGACTGAAATTGTTCATATATACCATTTCTCTGTAGAAATGAACATAGTTGGGAGGACACTACCTTTTCTAGTATTTCTGACATAAATGGGAGATTTGAAATCGGTCTATAATTAGCCAGTTCTCCAGGATCAAGCTGTGGCTTCTTAATAAACAGTTTGATAACTGCCATATTAAAGTTTCTTGGGACATGCCCTAAGGTTAGTCAGGTCTAATATGTCATAAGCCGCAACCCATGATCTCTCCTCTGGTCAATATCCTTCCCAGTCAACCAAGTAGAGCATAAGTCCTCGCCTTCTGGAGTTCAGGATCTCTTTGAAAAGATAAGCAGGGCTCCCGTCAATTTCGAGAGGAGGAGGAGCAAATGGGACAAGTTTGCTCGGGAGATGTGGAGGGGTGAGCCGGTTTTAACAGTGAGATATGGAATGAAGGAGAGATTCTATAATTAGTGGGCAACTCAAGGTGATACATAACAACATTTATACTTTGGAGAATCTTAAAAGGGCCATGTACCTGGGGGACAATTTAATGCATGGTAGTCTGAGGCACAGGTCTCTGGTGGACAACCAAACCAACTGACCAGGCTGGTAATCTGGATGAGCACATCTGCGTCTATTGGAAGGTGAACATGGGCTGCATTCCAGGTATCTTCACTCCTCATCCATTTGGATGATTGCCCAATACACATAAAAGAGGTGTTTCCTGTAATCTCAGAACCTCTTCTTAATATTATTAACTCCTCACTCTAATTCAGGACTTTCATAGAAACCATCCCCAATGTGCTGCTCCCAGACCTAGGGGTAGACCTAGAAGAGTTTCGCCAGGAGGTGTTCCTAGAAGGGTGGATTATATAACGTCTGTGCCTGCAGTTCTTTCTCACACTCACCAGAAGGAATTATCACCTGAATTTTAGGACAATAGCCTCTTCCACTTCTCATCTCTTAGGCCTATTTATAGCACCATTTTTTAGTCCATCTTTATGAAGTATTACCTTTGTTACCTCTCTGCATATGTGTGTGTGTGTGTTCTGTTCATGGATTTACTGTTCCTGAGCTTCTGCTCTGTTTATGACCAGTGTTACTATGGCTGTAGACTTTTGTATTTTGCACTTATGTTAGCTAAATGATCTCCTCATGCTCCTTTGAACTTTGTTACCATTTTGCCTATTGAAATTTCCTGCTTGGTTCTCCTGATTTGTAATAAATCTCTCTTGCAAATGGATCCTCTACCATCTACGTCTGCTGCAATATTACAGTCATGAAGAGCTAACAAAACTTGTAAAAGCATCAAAACCAACAACATGTATGCTAGATCCTATACCAACCATGCTACTGAAAGAACTTCTCAATATTATTAACTCCTCACAATATTTTGGACAAGTACCCAGAAACTTCAAGCTGGCAGTTATTAAACCACTTATCAAGAAACCACAGCTAGATCCTGGAGAGTTGGCTAATTATAGACCAACCCCAAATCTCCAATTTATGTCTAAAATTCTAGAAAAGTTTTTTTTTTTTTTTTTTTTTTACAGAGAAATGGATTCTGTGAAGAATTTCAGTCAGGATTTAGGCCCTATTATAGTACAGAGACTGAAAAAATACAGAGTATTTTTTTTATTATTATTATTGGTCAACTACAATCTATAAATCTGCCACAATGCAGAAACACACAGAAATAAAGGGGTAAGACTATAAACATCAAGAGTGCAAATGATACACACCCGCTCTCTCTGTCTCTCTCTCTCTCTCTCTCTCACACACACACACACACACACACACACACACACACACACACACACACACACGCACACACACACACACACGCACGCACACAAATGAACTGGCAAGACTATAACACAGAGCAAATGTTTTTAAATTGGTCAAATTAAAAATAAAAAATAAAAAAAATGCAAAACACATTTCCTCATTTTACAACCAGGGATGAGTTAGTGAATCTCTGCAGTCATTTACTGGATATACTTGTCAAGTCATGTAATTTTTTGGCAGCAATCTACCCCAAATGCACGCGCACACACACACATGAAGAGTACAAGTGTGATTCTAAAACAAAGACTGCACAAGGGTTAAATATTGATCTGTTTCTCACCCACACCTATCATATCGCTTCTGAAGGTATAGATTAATCTACTGGAGTTTCAGGGATTACTTTTATGCTGCCTTCATGTGCTTTTTGGAGCTTCTAAATTTTGGTAGCCCTTGACTTGCATTGTACAGACCTACAGAGCTGAAATATTCCTCTAAAAATCTTTTTTTGTGTTCTGCAGAAGAAAGACAGTTATACACATCTGGGATGGCATGAGGGTGAGTAAATGATGAGAAAATTTTAATTTTTGGGTGAACTATCCCATTAATGTAGACATCAATGACCTCTAAGCCATGCTCCCAACAATTTCTACCTCAATACCTTTTAATGACTCCTAATAGCTTCCACAACTACTGATTACATCAACTTAATAGAATGTTAACATGCTGCTTGCTTAACCCTTGGATGGGTCAATTTGACCTGTTTGAACTTTTACCACTGTTTTAAATGAACTTAACTAAGTTTTCTGCCTGAAACTTCAAGACATCCTCCACAGAGATGATCTGAACCTAGCAATATAATTTGTTTCAATATTTATAAACAGAGCTGCAAAAAAGTCCCTACTTTGTACCTCCGGGTCAGTTTGACGTGGATATAAAAAAACATATGAGAAAGATGTAAAATGGTAGAAAAGTTCAAAATGGTAATATAAATACACACACACACACTCATTTTTTTCACACAAAGTTTTTTTTTTTATTGATATTAATGTTCACAAATTATTTTACTGTTATTTTATACTGTATTTTTATTTGTTTCAAATGAAAGTTTTTAGTTATTGGACTATTTTGTTCAAATAATCATGTGAAATTGTGAATAAAAAAATAAACAAGTTTGCGTGTGCTCTAATCACTACTTCTGTAAGCCCCAAATAGCCACAAACTCTATGGGGGAAGGGTGGGACTTTCCAAAAAATACTGGATGGCCCTGTCCCAAATGGCACACTTGATGTGGACTTGCTGTCTCACGACCTTCATTTGCGCATTTCTGCGAAGTGCATGAGACCGTAGGGTGTCCCATTTGACATTTTAGCGCTCAGAGGGGTGAGCATCAGTGCAAGCTCCACAGTGTACCATTACCCAACAGTCCTTACTACTGATCCTCATGACCAATCACAGCGGACTAGAGTTTCTGTGCTGGAGCAAAAATCATGGTTTTCCAGAGATATGAAATTACTACTATTCAGTTTTTATTGAACAGTTTTTCCTGGGGAAGTTTTACATTCATAAAAGTTGTAACCTAACACTAAACCTTTGTTATTGTTGTTTTAAAGAGGATTTTAAAATAATTGTGAGTCTCAAAAACAGATTTAATATCTCAAAATCAAGAAAGGAGAGAAAACTTTCCTGCACATAGCTGTAGCTTGTAAGATTGCTTATATTTATTTATATAGCAACGTTCGGTCTAACAGTGATATACACTCAGTGACCACTTTATTAGGTACACCTTTACACCTACTTATTCATGCGATTATCTAATCAGCCAATCGTGTGGCAGCAGTGCAATGCATAAAATCATGCAGATACAGGTCAGGAGCTTCAATTAATGTTCACATCAACCACCAGAATGGCAAAAAATGTGATCTCAGTGATTTCGACCGTGGCATGATTTTTGGTGCCAGATGTGCTGGTTTGAGTATTTCTGTAACTGCTGATCTCCTGGGAATTTCACGCACAGCAGTCTCTAGAGTTTACTCAGAATGCTGCCAAAAACAAACAAATAAATAATAATAATAAAAAAAAAAAAAAAAAAAAAACATCCAGTGAGTGGCAGTTCTGTGGACGGAAATGCCTTGTTGATGAGAGAGATCAATGGAGAATGGCCAGACTGGTTCGAGCTGACAGAGAGGCTACGGTAACTCAGTTAAACCCTCTGTACAACTGTAGTGAGCAGAATAGCATCTCAGAATGCACAACATGTCAAACCTTGAGGCAGATGGGTTACAACAGCAGAAGACCACAACCTACCATTGTTGTGGAGCGTGGGGAAGACTTTTCTCCACTCTCTGTAAGAAAACTCTCGAAGTCAGGAGTTCCAGGTGTCAAAGGTTAGAGTTTATTGAGCAAATCAACAAACCCGAGATGTCAGCTGAGATCTGACTGTTTTGGTCAAACCCTCTGTTCTTATACAGTTTGCTATCTAGCATTAACTCATGTCTACGCCCTCTTAATATTTTTTGTATCCAGTGGATTCTGTTTCCCACCATTCTTTCACTGAGCCTCTGACCTCTTTTTAATGGTGGGAACCTGGCTTTTAGTCCATTTAAAAAAATAACATTTTAAATTAATTTATCATGAAAGTATACAATCTGAGCTTTTGCTGTGCTTCCCAGAGTTTTCTTGTATCATTTTATCATTGTCCCTGAGGTCACAGAGTGTTTTATGTAACATCAGCACATTTAGTAACCTCATATGCCCTCTCCTGGGTCACACAAAGTCCAGGCTTTCTATGTTAGTTCATGTTGATATAAAAGTCTACTATACCATCAGTGTACCTCAACAGAAATCGAGATGTATCAGACCAGGCTATGTTTTCCCAGTCTTTAACGGTCCAGTTTTAGTGAGCATGTGTTCTTTACTGATAGAAGTGGAACCCGACGTGGTCTTCTGCTGTTGTAGCCCAAGGTTCTGCTGTCTGTCTCAAGCTTTGATGTGTTGTGCATTCTGAGATGCTATTCTGCTCACTACAATTGTAAAGAGTGGTTATCTGAGTTACCGTCTTTCTGTCAGGTCGAACCAGTCTGCCCATTCTCCATTGACCTCTCTCATCAACAAGGCGTTTCCGTCCGCAGAACTGCCGCTCACTGAAGGTTTTTTGTTTTTGGGACATTCTGAGTAAACTCTAGAGACTGTTGTGTGTGAAAATTCCAGGAGATCACATAATTGGCTGATTAGATAATCACATTAATAAGTAGGTGTACAGGTAATAAAGTGGTCACTGAGTGTATATACCTGCAGAAGTATGGCTGTGTGTATTTTATAATGATTTTTGCAATATATGGCGGTGTGTTCTTACTATACATTTGACTGTGTTCTAAGCATCTGCATTTAACCATCCAGGTGTCCGAATCATGTTTATTTGTTCTCTAAATATTTTAAAAGATAGGGTTTTGTTGTTGTTGTTAAATGTGCACTTTGTTTTTCAGAGGTTCTTGATTAAAATGTCTAATGCTTAATTGTCAGTGTTGCTTGGAATTATGTTATAAATATATATATATATATATCCAAAAGTTAGTTTAAAGTGTGTTCCTTTACCTATCTATCAATTTCATGACTTATCAAATATTAATTTATAAAACTACATGTATATGAAAAACACAAAGTACAAAAATGCGTCATCTAATTGAAGTCTTTCCCAAATGCACACTTTTATAACTCATGCACCCATGCACTTGCTGACTAGCGCCCCATCAGTCTGCACTCGCTTGCGTCACCAAAGTCTGGACTCAGAGGAGTCACAAAACAGGTTGGGGTGCCCCCTGACATTCAAAATATTTTTTCTAGTGTTTAATTGCCATCTAGTGGAATGATCTAAGATTAAAAGTAGGGAGATGGAGCAAACAGAGCCTTTATTATAAGCTTTTGAAGCTTTGTTATTACAAGACTTCTGAAGCTGTGTGGGGCATCCCCTGCCTTTCAGATCTCTACATTGTGATAAAAGGTGATAAGAGAAAAAAAAAAATATTGTGTTTGCTGCCACCTAGAGGAATGATTTAACACCAAAAGTAGAGGAGATAGAGCAAACAGAGCCTTTATTGCAAGCTTTTGAAATTGAAGATATATAAAAAAAGGTCAATTTGACCAGGCAGGATCAAAGTAGGGACTTGATCGTTAAGACCATTCAAGGGTTAAGAGAAAAGTAAACCACATTGGAATTGAGAGAACTGGATTTATTGTGTTTTAATGGAAACAATATCCTGGTAGTGCATTTCCAAACTAACCACCCGTCTCAATTTTACAAACTGCACCTGAGATTTCATTCAATTTGAACTTGAAGCCTCCATGTCTTTGCCACCCATCACAGGAAAAAAATAAGACGTTTTTAACATGATATATACAGTATATCAATTTCAACAACTATCGGCCAGTTAATCAGTAATCAGCATTCTTTCAACACCTTGGCAAAATTCAATATTGACCAACCTCTAATGTACACATTTTAATACTGTAAACCACATTTGTTCTCAGCCTCATGGTTATGAGTCTGTCTGAATGCATTCACATACATTTTGTGTGCATGATTTACAGTTCTTCATGCCGTGTTCTCTCTGCATCTTCATCCACTTTCAGTTTGAGTTCATCTAGAGTGATCAGGCCATCAGTGTTCCTGTCCTGGTTCCTGAACATATCTCTGATGACACTGTCTGGATCTTGAGCTGGTTTAAGACGACCTTTCCCCTCTGCTACCTGCTGTTTGATAAACTGTGAAAACTAAGGAGAGACAGGGAAGGGCAGTAAGGTTAAAACAAAATCACTGCTTTCTATAGAGTGTAATACTTATTAAAATAAGGATACAAGTACAAAGGCTAAAATGTCTCAAGTGCCAAGAAGAACATGATAGCCCAAATAGATACAATTACTCAAACAACGATTTTCTTAATCAGTAATGTAAGAAATGGAACTCCTCCTGCACATTGCAGTCTCCAGACATGATCATGAACATGAGCAGAGCGCTCGGAAGTGTAATCAAGCTTGAAATCATGATTGTGCCTAGAGACTGCAGTGTGAAGATTTATAATGAAAAAGGAGTTACATTTTGGTCTGTTTCTCACCCAAAACTAATCAGATATCTTCAGAAGACACAGATTAAACCACTGGAGCCTTAAGCCCCATTCACACCGCCAGCGAAATCGCACAAGACAGCGACGCCATTCCATTCATTTTCAATGAGAGCACTGCGACTTCCGCCGACACAAGCTGTCGCGACTATTGGCAACAGAGATCGCCGTGGGGAGCGACAAGACAAGTTGAGAAAATTTCAACTTTATGCAAATGATGAGCGACATTCGCAAGCGACTACCAATGAGAGTGATTGACAGAGGAGCTAACGTCATCCATCTCCAGGCAGGGTGAGTGTGAGATACTGGAGTCGACTCGAGTACAGGCAAGACGGAGGAGAAGTTAAAAGTTTCTGTGAGTGATTTCACTGTTCTATATCATTCGTCTTAAACCACATACATAGTTATGGCCTAATAAAATAATGCGTGGAAAACCATTTTGGCATACTGAGTGAGTTTGATTCATATACTGATATAACGTTCCTCTTGTTTAATGATATGATGCATTAAGCACTGCTGCAGGTTATGTCAAATGCTCTCCCCTGCAGAATGTGCATTTTTAGAGGCAAAAGAACTGATTGCTTGTGAAATTAGTAAGATATCTTAGTTTTATCGGCAGTATCATCTGTAAACAGCATTTCAAACACTACTACTATGGCCAGTTGTGCAGTCCAGCAATAACGTTAGAGCGGCGGCAGCAGTAGGAACGCCCAACAGCGACACAGATTGCAAAGTCTAGCGACATGCCACCCACGGTGTGAATGGGCCTCCAGCAACAACCGATAATAAGTGTTCTTTATTCTTTATGTTTAGTGCAGGGCAGTTCAACGTCATCAACAAGTGGGCCAGATAGAAAAAAATCTTCTTGGAATCCGGGAAAAGCCAGAATATTTTGTTAACGAAAAGCTTCTATCTACAGATAATGTGTTATAGTAGGTATAAAATATTTGTTCACTATATAAATAAATAATCTGTGCTAATAGCTTTATTTATTTTGTATGAGAAAACCTAGCAGAGAATTTAGAAAAAATAAAAATAAAGGCAACTTGAGACAAAAAAAAACACAAAAGTGCTTTCAAAATTGGTCCATAACAGAGAGTAAATCAGACTGATACAAATTTGTTTTTATTGAACAATAACAGTGAAGTTTGTTATAGATGCAATGATTTAAACTTTTCACTTTCAAATAGAATTTCTTTAACAAATTAGTGAATATAATTTTTCTGTTTCTCCGAACTCACACTTGTTAGTTGTCAATGATTTTAGTTCTTTAATCTTCCCATTACATCAAAATGATGGATAATGATTATTTGTAATGCAACCTCTGAAAGCATCTATAAAACATTGAGACGTGGCCACCGTGATCCCCCTCCCAACCAGATCACTGTGCCTCCCTAGCCAAACTGTTATATTTGACCAAACTGTTATATCTTTCACGTGTTTTATCTGCTTAACAGACACAACATGCAAATCTATTATATTATAAACTCAGCTGTCACTTTCAACTGCTTTTATTTTCAGCAAACTTAACGTGTAAATATTTGTATGAACATAAAAAGATTTCAACAACTAAGACATAAACTGAACAAGTTTCACAGACATGTGACCCATAATGTGGCCCTGAACAAAGGAGGGGTCAAAAGTAACAGTCATTATCTGGTGTGGCCACCAGCTGCATTAAGTACTGCGGTGCTTCTCCTCCTCATGGACTGCATCAGATTTGCCAGTTCTTGCGGTGAGATGTTACCCCACTCTTCCACCAAGGCACTTGCAAGTTCCTGGACGTTTCTCGGGGGAATGGCCCTAGCTCTCTGATCCAACAGGTCCCAGACGTGCTCAATGGGATTGAGATCCGGGCTCTTTGCTGGCCATGGCAGAACACTGACATTCCTGTCTTGCAGGAAATCACACACAGAACGAGCAGTATGGCTGGTGGCATTATCATGCTGGAAGGTCATGTCAGGATGATCCTGCAGGAAGGGTACCACATGAGGGAGGATGATGTTTTCCCTGTAATGCACAGCGCTGAGATTGCCTGCAATGACAACAAGCTCAGTCCGATGATTCTGTGACACACCACCCCAGACCATGATGGACCCTCCACCTCCAAATCGATCCCTCTCCAGAGTACAGGCCTCGGTGTAACGCTCATTCCTTCGACAATAAACACAAGTCCGACCATCAACCCTGGTGAGACAAAACCGCGACTCGTCAGTGAAGAGCACTTTTTGCCAGTCCTGTCTGGTCCAGCGAAGGTGGGTTTGTGCCCATAGGCGACGTTGTTGCCGGTGATGTATGGTAAGGACCTGCCTTACAACAGGCCTACAAGCCCTCAGTTCAGCCTCTCTCGGCCTATTGCGGACGGTCTAAGCACTGATGGAGGGATTGTGTGTTCCTGGTGTAACTTGGGCAGTTGTTGTTGCCATCCTGTACCTGTCCCGCAGGTGTGATATTCGGATGTATCAATTCTGTGCAGGTGTTGTTACACGTGGTCTGCCACTGCGAGGATGATCAACTGTCCTTCCCGTCTTCCTGTAGCGCTGTCTTAGGAGTCTCACAGTATGGACATTGCAATTTATTGCCCTGGCCACATCTGCAGTCCTCATGCCTCCATGCAGCTTGCCTAAGGCACGTTCACGCAGATGAGCAGGGACCCTGGGCATCTTTCTTTTGGTGTTTTTCAGAGTCAGTAGAAAGGTCTCTTTAGTGTCCTAACTGTGACCTTAATTGCCTACCGTCTGTAAGCTGTTAGTGTCTTAACAACCGTTCCACAGGTGCATGTTCATTAATTGTTTATGGTTCATTGAACAAGCATGGAAAACATTGTTTAAACCCTTTACAATAAAGGTCTGTAAAGTTATTTGGATTTTTACAAAATTATCTTTAAAATACAGTGTCCTGAAAAAGGGATGTTTCTTTTTTTACTGAGTTTATTACTGTATACACTGAATAAATCATTAAATTAACTAAAATGAAACTTAAAAACTTAAACATGAACTAAATTAAACTATTTGCTTCGAGCAGTGGCGTATGCTGGCATAGGCGATACGCTCCTCAGGGATTTGAACTTGAGACCTTTCTTACCCATTGGCAACATTCACACGGAGTACCAACAGGCAGTCATGTGACGTGTGAACAGTAGTAATGTTTAGTATTATATACATTGGCGGTCCATCAGTCCAAAGGTGGCTGAACCTCCTAAAAAATTAATTCAATATGAACCTAACAACTAAAGTGATAAAGTTAACAGTTGTTTCTTTCATATGCAGTAGCCCAGTCGAGTTTTAATAATTGCAGAAAAAGCCAGGAGGCTGACAGCATCAAGGCTTCGCTCAGTTAACTGACCAATCAAAATAGACTTTCAAATGATGCAACGTCATTTGCTTCAACCAAAAATGGGCCTGAAAAGGCTAAATGAAATTTGCCTCCTTCCACATTAATAACCAATAATTATCTGAGGTAACCTTTCAAGCCAATCAGCTTTCAGTATCACGTTAGTGCGTCATCAATCCTGGTTGTGGTTAAGGTGTCAGGTGTGAAGAAAGTGACATTTAGTCAAATATCAATGAAATCCAAATTATTGAAGGATCTCAAAAGTGAAAGACTGAAGGAATTATATTCTGTTTATTGAAGGAGCGGAGGATGGAGTTGCTGTTCACATGGTGCGTTGATGAGGCCCTCCATTAATTTATAAACTGGTCAGTTACTAGATGGCACTGCATGACTGATTTGATCTATTCTGCTGGCTATATTGACAAGTGGGTTGGTGACGTATTGTTTAATATCAAGACTATTTTAAGATATCAGAAAGAGCTTATACTGTATGTGTATAGGAGCATAATTATCAGCAAAAAAGATGCTATCTTTTATTGGTTTGATAAATCAGTTTTTATGTACATATCAGCCTCCCTGGAAAATTACCTCACGGACTGCCACTAGTGTATTTTTCTGTTTCTTTCTTAAACGATATTTTGATTAATTTTGTTTCATTTTCTAAAAGGCTAAAAAGGTGTAAATATTATTTTGAATATTTGATGTGTTTTAGGAACATGCAGGTCTTTTTATATTTCAGACGAGGACAAAAGAACCACCACTAACTTTAATTATGTCACAGTACAGTTAGGGGAAAGTGAAAGCTTTGGATCATAAAATATTGTAAACTGACCTCCTCTAATGGAACCTGTTTGTCCTGGTTGATGTCCAGAGCTTCAAAGAGCTCAACTGGAGTTTCATTCAGCCACACAAACAGGTACCCTTCAGGAACCCCTTTCTGCAGGGACACCAACTCCAGTTCAAACTGCAGCACTGCGCTCCCTGGGACAACACCAGCTGAGAAAGAAAACAAGAGGAAGGAAAGAGATGCACTGAAAAGAAGTAACTCAAATCTCTCACTAATATGGTGGTGTACATTATATTAATGTTTCTTATTCTTTTGCTGCTCAGAGAACCATTTAGTAGAGAAAACATAAGACATACAATTTATTCTTAATTCTGAAAAAAAATAAATAAATATGTGAAGAGAGAGAGGAAACATAAAAGTTATAAAACCTGGCAAAGGTATTAGGGGAAGCCCAGCCTACAGCCAGACAAATTTCCTGCAAGTACACATTTCAACTAAGCCCAATAGTTAGTAACATAAAATTCACTTTATTTTCAGTGTATTGTAGCTGTACAGTGTACTGTTATGCTTCAGTGTGAAAACGCTAGCAAGTCTGCTGCTGTAGTAACGCTGTAGCTTCGTATACATGCTACTTCGGTGTGCAATGCAAAACAGCCATTACTGTGTGAACCTGTACTATAGTTCATGTCGTTTTGGGCTGAAACTCAGAGATCCTGCTGTACGTGAGCACTCTTATACTTTTCTTAATACAGGCAAAGACACTTTGTGACCTTTATCTATCACACCGTCAAATTTTACAGATATATTTTTAAGTATTACACACATATACATATATAAACTAACACACACCTCCTTTCTCTCCATGTCCGAGGTGTGGCGGCACTATGACCGTCCGTCTCTCTCCAACACACATGTTCCTCAGAGCCTCATCCAGGCCGTCGATTATTTTGCCTCCTCCAAGCAGTACGTCCTGTGGGGCCTCGTAATCACTCCTGCAGTACACAGACATAAACAACTGATGAGCCAAACCACAAAAACATCAGCAGAAAGCAACTCTTTCCGTTCATCATTGATTAAACTAATTAACATTTATATATAAAAATTGTTTTTATAATAAAACAATTTAATCTAAATTAAATTTAAAGATTTAAAGAGAGGTGCGTAGTTGAATGTCAGATATATATTTTTTAAATGTTGGCTGACGCAGTGTTTCATAGTGAAATGATTTATTAAAATGAACTCACGATGTAAAGAGCAGCGTGCCGTCCAGCATTGAGCAGTTATAGTGGTACTGAATGAAGTCATTGACTTCACTGCTCTCATTACACGCTTCAGATCTTTGAGTGATTTCCACCTGCACGGGATCTTTAGGGTTGTGGAAGTCAATCACATGGATGTCAAAGACCAACACGGCTGAACCTGGAATCTCCTTACCTGACCAAGAACAGTTACAATCACCAGCTATAATCACACTTTAATATGCAAACAGAGATGTTATGTGAACTAGTAGTCGGTCCATATACTGTATATTTATAATTTATTAATGTTTGTTGTAATGTATCATGTACCATAATTTAATCGCGATTAATCACAGAAAACTGTGCGATTAATTAGTTAAATTGTTTCTATACTTATAAACAACAACCTAAAATCAATAGTTTTATATATTCCCATCATTTTTTATTCAATGACATCATTTGCAATACTTCATGGGATTTTAGGTCATGCCCTCATGAAAGACAAGTACAGAGATTTGTACCTTTGTGTTTTCGTCCGATTTTCAAATACTTTATGTAACAGAAGTTCTAAGTTTTCTTTGCACAATTTTTTTTTAACTTGTATCTGGACTTTAAAGGATTCAGATCTCTTTTTTGTTCACTCTAGTTGTAAGATATCAGTCCACTTTTCATTCACATGTTGTTGTTTTTTGGCACCCAGTCAACTTTGTTGTAATTTGTAAACAAATAATAACGATGATAATAATAATAAATTATAATTCATATTATTATTATTATTATTATTATGACTTTTATAATTTTATAATACAATAGCAATATATTTCAGTTGTGCACCTTTTAAAACCCTTGACCTTTTATTTTGATGGTCTGAACACTCCAGGTAGTCCTGTAAGTGCCTATATGTGGGCTAGTTCACAGTAGATTATTTGGCTTCTCATTCAATATCCGGTGAAATGCTCCTCCTGTGCCATTCTCAATGCATGTTATAAGCGAAGTGAACCGAACTTTTGTGTGTAACGCAATTTTTTTTTTTTTGCGCGCCACTCTGAGAGCTGAAAATAGCCACGAGAGCATCACCAGGCTGCACGTGCTATGTATGTGTGTCATAGCCATGCCATTCACTAATGCGCTGCACATGCAGACTACATATTTACTTATTAAACGTAGTCTTTTGCGATTCAAAGCTATCGCATGTCTTCAAGTGGCTTTGAA
Source organism: Myxocyprinus asiaticus (assembly GCF_019703515.2). Classification (NCBI taxonomy): domain Eukaryota; kingdom Metazoa; phylum Chordata; class Actinopteri; order Cypriniformes; family Catostomidae; genus Myxocyprinus; species Myxocyprinus asiaticus. The sequence continues at coordinate 38,441,448 of NC_059379.1, forward strand.
TAAAATGCATGAGTCATATGGACTACTTTAATGTTTTTTTTATGTAATTTTTGGTGCTTGACAGTAATGACCCTGACTGACTCACAGTATCGGATTTGGATCAGGCTTGTCGGACCAATACCCGATCCATCTAAAAACATCAGCATCTGAGCCAATACCGATCCAGGTATCGCATTGGTGCATCCCTATTTTTTATGTCCTTGAAAATTTTGGACCCTACTGAGTTGCATTGTATGGACAAACAGACATATCTCCTTAAAAAATCTTTGTGTCCTGCAGAAGAAATTCACGTGCATTTGAGATGGCATAAGGGAGAGTAAATGGTGAGAGAATTATAATTTTTGGGGGAATTATTCCTTTAAAGGGGTCATGACATGAGAAACTAAATTTTCCTTTATCTTTTGACATATAAGAGGTCATTGTACTATAAAAATATCACTGCAAAAAGAGAATTTGTTGAAACCAAGCAGCCAAAACTACTTGTTCTCTACTTCCTACTGGTAGACATTTGCATCTGACGGCCTCCACAACACCACATACATGCCTACATTACCTTGTCACTTCCATAGCCCCAGCCCAGTCGTGGTGAGCAGTGAGATGTCAAAGAGAGAGCAGGTCAGTCAAGAGCAGAGAGCCAATCATAACAGTGTACGTTTACTGTCAAGTCTTAAAGGAGAAGCAGCACCAAAACAGAGCCTTTCTGACAGAGGGTCAGAATGAGGGTGGAAAATGATCATGTTTTACAAATATTTAACTGTCTTTTGTCCAAAAAATATATTATAATATTATAATTTAACCTGAAGGAACATATTAAAATAATTAAAATGCATGTCATGACCCCTTTAAGAGTTTTCCACAAGCGCTTTTACAAACTTTTTTTTTGTGCGTTTCCTCAAATTGCACTTAACATGAACATGCAACGACATGCCATGAGTGCTACTATCACATCTGTATGCGACCGTATAGTGTGGTTCTTCATTGTAACTTCTTCATATTAGTAATTTATCTTGCCAATGAAATGTTTAAGGCAGATGCTAAAGGTAGTTGCTATTTACACTCTAGTGCAAATATTATTTTCACCCCAACCCTAGTGCAAATAATGGCAGATGCTATTTGCTATTCCCCTAATTTCCCCTATTTAAATACAAAAATTCAGCATAGGGGCATCGCAGCAGCATGTTTATTGTGTTTATTTAGCATCCCACAGATACCCTAACAACCTCTACCCCTAAACCTAACCCCAGCGTTCCCTTACAAACATGTTTTTTACTTCAGTAACCATTGTATCACCATAGTATTTTGTAGAAAAATCATAGTAACAACAAAATGAAACATGTTACTATATAAACACCACGTGTTCATCTCCTGAGACTTTCACAAAAGCATTGATACAATCTCCACACGACTGATGCCAAGCTGCGGGAAAAAGGCATCACCTGAGTGCAAATAATTACTCCAATTGTTTAAAGTAATATTCTTGAATACTCAGCATAATTGACTACAAACTGTAATTAAAGGAATAGTTCACCCAAAAATGAAAATGCATTCACATTTACTCTTCCTCATGCCATCACAGATGTGTATGGCTTCCTTTCCTCTGCAGAACACAAATGAAGATTTATAGAAGAATATTTCAGCTCTGTTTGTATACAATGCAATTTAATGGGTACCAAAATTTTGAAGCTCCAAAAGCACATAAAGGCAGCATAAAAGTAATCCATATGACTCCAGTGGTTAAATCCATATCTTCAGAAGCAATATGATAAGTGTGGGTTAGAAACAGATCAATATTTAAGTCCCTTCTTTTTTTTTTTTTTACTTTTTTATTATAGATTTTTCAAGAAATTGATTTATATAGTGTACAAAAATAAAATAAAATAAACAGTAGAACAAGGGGTATACATTCGGTTTTTGAGGTATGTACAGGTTAACAGATTCACAGACATTAATTATTGTTTACATTACAGTACTCAATCCATTTCTCAATCCAAACAAGAGTCAGTTCTTCCATACTGTAAATTTCCTTAACAATTTCTACCATTCTCCAATCAAGGGGATGTCCTGCTTATACCAATGTCTAGTAATACTCTTTTTGCGTGCTACACTTAATATGTTAACAAGATATGCATCTCCCCTCAGCACAGTGTGTAGTGTTCCCAAGATACAGTGTTGAGAAATCCCTCGGTTTTTCGTACCCTAAAATCTTTTTAATCTCTAACAGAACCATGTTCCAGAAAGGTAATATCTTTGGGCAGCTCCAGAATATATGAAATTGGTCAACATCCACATGCCCACACATCCTCCAGCATGGCTGTGGTGTGGATAATTGTTTACTTTTGATTTTGGGGGTAATGAAAATACGCACTAGGTTTTTCCATGCAAACTCTTTCCATCTCCGTGAATGTGTAATTGTATGTTGTGTTTTGCAAGCAGAGTACCATTCTTTGTTTGGGATTTCTTCCCCTAATTCTCTTTCCCATTTATACTTGATATAACTAGAGGTGATTTTTCTATTCTCCCTCATGGCATGATAGAGAGAAGAGATTATTCTGGGATTATTCTTTGTATACGAGTCAATTATCAACTAATTTATTTAATTCCATGTACCTCGCTTTCTTAATTTCCCTCTCAAAATAGTCCCATGTCTGTAGATACCGATAAAAATCATGGTTTTCCAAATTATAATTTTCTTTTAATTCTGCAAAACTTCAAAATTTCCCTTACTCAACAAATGTACACAATGCAGTTAAACCTTTAGTTACCCATCTCTTAAATCCTAAATCAATGCACCCTGGTTTATTGTCAAATGCCACCCATCTCAACAACTTAATCAGATTTTTTGTTATACTGCTTGACTCATTTAAACCATATCTCAAGTGTAATAACTGATATTTGATCTAGATTATTTCTTGAAGTCAATTACTTTTCTTTATCACCTAAAAGACTCTGTGTAGGTAAACCCTATTATTCATGTTTTTTTCCCCTCCCAAATAAATCTCAAAATCATCTTGTCCCAAGCCCTGAATTGAATCTTAGGAATCATTACTGGCAAAGCTTGGAAAAGATACAGTAATCTCGGGACAACATTCATTTTCACATTTTCGCTATTCTAGAGCTGAATTCCATGGGTAGAGTTGACCATCTCTCAATGTCTCTTTGGATGTCCTTATTAATATTATAATTGCTACAGTAGAGTTCTGAATATTCTTTTGTCAGAATTACCCCCAGGTACTTGATATGCTTAGCATTCCATTTAAGATGATATGTTTGTCTGATTAATTGTGATGGGAAGAAATTAAATGAAAGAACCTGGGTTTTCGAAACATTTAATTTATATCCAGATAGTTTCCCATAGTCCTCCAGTAGATTCATATAGATTCAATAGTGGAAGAGTAGTTTTCAGTTCCTTAAGATATACAATAACATTGTCAGCAAATAACATGTTACATGCTCTACTTCTCCAATTCTTATCCCACTCAAGCCCTCATGTTGCCTAACTGCTTGGGCCAAAGGCTCAATATAAAGAGCAAAAAGGGTAAAGCTCAAACAGCAGCCCTGTCTTGTTCCCCTACTTAGATTGAAAGTGGCTGTAAGATGCCCATTCACTTTGATTCTGGCTATCGGTTCTTGATAAATTGTTCTAATAGATTGAATTGAATTTTTGTTGAAACCAAATCTCTCAAGCATCTGGTATAAAAAGGACCAGTTGACGCTATCGAATGCCTTTTCTGCATCGAGGCTCAAACTGGCAGCACATTCCTGGTTTTGTCTAATATGTTCTAAAATATGTAACGTTCTTCTAATATTATCATGGGATTGCCGGCTCTTAATAAATCCAGTTTGGTCTTCAGCAATTAGATCAAGCAAAACAGTTTCAAATCTTTTACAGATAATTGAGGTAAATAGCTTATAGTCCACATTCAGAATTGAAATTGGTCTATACGAATCAAAGTTATTTATTCTGACCTTCTTTCAGGATTATTGTTATGACAGACTCCCTTCTTTGAGGGTCCAATTGAACGATCTTAATAGTATTGGTTTCAATTCTTCCCTAAACATCTTATACCATTCCGATGGGAAGCCATCGCTTTCTCCAATTCTTCCAACATAATAGGTGAAGTGAGGAATTTGTTCTGTGCTGTTCCAATCGAAGGTAGATCTAGGATGTTTAGAAATGTTTTCATCTTTTCTATACTTGCCGCTGGAGGTTGGGAATATAATTTGTAATAATCCTCAAAAATAGATTCTATCTTTTCCGGCTTACATACTAATTGTTTTGATTTAGGATCTTGAATTTTGTAGACTGTATTCAGTGCCTGTTGTTTTTAAAGCGGCGAGCTAATAACTTTGTACTTTTGGGACCAAATTCATAATAAGACTGTTTTGTTTATCTCAACTTTTTCTCCAGCTCACTTTTCAAAATGTAATTTATCTCATTTGTTTAAGTGTCCCTGGGTCCTGATTACTCTTATGTTGGTGTTCCAAGTCTCGTAATTCTCATAATTCGCAAATTTTGCTTTTTTGAGAGCAGCAGTCATAGCAATCATCTTCCCGTGTGACTGCCTTAGCAGCGTCCCATAAAATAATGGGGTTAACTTCCCCTGTATCATTCTCCTCCATATATAACTTTATATCATTTTTTATTTGATTTACTATTTCTTTGTTATTTAGTATTCCTACATTTAAGCCTCCACGACGTATTCTTCTTTCGAGTACTCATGTCTATTTTAAAGTGAACAACATTATGATCCGATAAGTCAGCTACACCAATTTTGCATTCTTTCACTTCATGTCGATCCCCTTTACTGATCGAAAAATAGTCAATTCATGAATGGATTTTGTGTGGTGCTGAATAATAGGTATAATCTCTGTTTAAAGGGTGAATATCCCTTCACACGTCAATTAAACCGAGGTCTTCCAAAAGATTCCTAACACACTTTGATATCTGTCTTTTTCTATTACAGTGGCTGGTGGTATCTAATTTCGAGTTTAATACCACATTAAAATCCCCTCCTAGAATTAGAACTCCCTCTGTCTCTTGAGCCACCACACTGAAAATCAATTTTGCCCCTTATGATAATATATCTTCATTCCTTATCACTTATTTCCTTACAGTATTCAAAGCAAACTGAGTTTGGGACAAGAATTGCTACTCCTCTCCTATGACCTTTTTTAAAGGAGCTATAAAAACTATTTTTAAAACCTAACTTCTTTAACTTTTCATGTTCTTGCTGTGAGAGATGCGTCTCCTTCGAATATTGTTTCTTCGCAATCTTGATTCAAGGTCGGTCAGCTTCTCTTGCATTTCTTTGTTCTCTCGAAGTGTTTTAAATAGAGCAACGTTCGCTTCGACAGTCCATGTCTCTAACTGTCGGGTGAAGTAACTGTGTCCTCGATTATACATTGTTCAGTCCCTTTTGTTTGATTACTAATGGTTTTCCGACTTTTCGTTTTTGCTCCCCCACTCATTTTAATCAGAACACGGGTTTAGCATTTGTATTTTGGGGGATAAATCTGACTGACTATTGGGAACTACTGATTATACGGCCATCCACTCCGCCATTTCAACCGGAAGCCTTAAGTCCCTTTTCACTATAAATCTCTACTTTCACACTTTTGTTTTTGGCGATTCGCATTCTTCGTGCATATCGCCACCTACTGGGCAGGGAGGAGAACTTATTGTAAAAAAGGACTTGCATATTGATCTGTTTCTCACCCACACCTATCATATCGCTTCTGAATATATAGATTTAACCACTGGAGTCTGGAGTCTAAGTATGGATTACTTTTATGCTGCCTTTATGTGCTTTTTTGAGCTTGCATTGTATGGTCCTACAGAGCTGAGATATTCTTCTAAAAATCTTTGTTTATTTTTAACAGAAGAAAGTTATACACATCTGGGATGGCATGGGTGAACTATCCCTTTAAATATAGTTTGGTAATCATTTTGTGAAGAACGATCTATTAGTTTTACACAATCACTGCTTCGTTCATCATATATGCCTTTACAATATTTCTTTTGAAAAAATGTACTTGTGTATCAAGGTGCAAGCTTCCAGGATCAGTGAAGACATACTGTGTTAAAGGTGCTGTATGAAATCATATGCAGAAAATACTCCTTCTCCCTAAAATATGTAACTGAAATAAGTGTCCAGAGATATCTCACCCGTGTCTATGACAGCACTAGATTGTGTAAACAGCAAACAAAAATGTGACTGAGGGCTGCAGAAACATTATTTTATCAGCCAAACAGAAGACTTCGATGTGCTTTATGCCTGCCAATCATTTTGCGCATTCTCATAGTGTTGTAGTTGAAGAGGATCATTCAGGTTTAATGCCATATTCAGATTCATGACAGTTGTCAGCTGAAGGCGCTATTTTGCTACTGTTGTGACAACTGCGAGAAGTGTGAAAAGGAGCAGTTTGGAAATTCTGCTAAACATCTCCTTTTGTGTTCCACAGAAGAAAGAAAGTTATACAGGTTTGGAGCGACATAAGGGTGAAATCATAAGTGGTCTAACCTGCCCCCTGCTGACCATACGCGAGGTGAGGCGGTAGGATGATTCTTCTCCTCTCTCCTATACACACGCCCAGCAGGCCTTTATCTATACCAGCGATCATGTAGCCCAGCCCGATATACGTGTTATACGTCTGGTTACGCTTATAGCTGTGAAATACGTAAATAATTGTGAAAACATTTACTAATAGTTTATCAGATAAAATTAACTTAATACAGAATAACCTCAGTCTAATCAGTTACTTCACACCATACAGCAAACAACAATATAAAACAGGCAAACAAGTAGATCAACCTGGAGTCAAAGGTGAGGCCGTTGAGGAAGGAGGCATTGTAGTGGTAGCGGATGTAGTCTCCTTCAACAGATTTGCGTGCACATGGTTCAGGCACATGTGTTACCTCCAAGCTGAGGTCATCTTTAGGGTTATAAAGGTCTTCCAACAGAATATCATAAACGACTGATGCATGAGGAGGGATTTCTGTTCCTGAGAGAAAGACGCCAGCACATGACAGAAAAGAAAGAAAATTAAAACAAAGGGAAGAAGTTAAAGATCCAAGAAAAGGAGGTTACTGTGTCTATATGTATTATTATGATCATATAGGCCTATGTTTTGTTTTTTGTTTTCCACGCTTTTACAGGAAGTAGGTCATATAGGAAGGGTACTCAAATTTGGAAAGCTGAGGGATGCAAAGTAGGCTCCCTTTGCCTCAAGAGACTCTTTTCTTGTTATTATTTTTGTAGTTATTAAAAAAAAAAATAAAAAATAATTATTACTTTCTTATGTTAATGAGTTGAGCAGACTACACTAAACATGCCATTTTAATACATCATGGAAATATAATAACAAGAATAAAAATGTATTATATAGATACGATATATAGCTTAAATCTTGTAAGAGTATTGTTCTTTGAAAAATAAACTGTGATTTACATTTATTTTATAATAAACACATATAGGCCTATATGTTTTTTCAGAGATCCATACTTTTACATGAAAGTAGGCCATTTAGTCTATTGCAGCAAAATGCCCCACAATTTGTGAAACTTCAACATTTACAATCATATACAGAAAGAAGATATGATAGAGAGATTTATTTCCTTGCCACAGTCGCCTTTGGCTTGGTCACTGGGTGCTTAAAGACAAAGACATTAAGGTGCGACTATATAAAGCTGTTTACTAGGGGCTTTAACCCGAAAACAATAAACAAGTATTTATTTATTTTTATGAAAGAAATGTAATAACACTAAATTCAATAAAGTAAAAAACACTAAAGTTGTGCATTTTTGGGGGGATTTTATGGTATTTAGACCTTATTTGGCTCTAAATTACTAAATTAAACCATTTTCATATAAAATAAGCACATTTTATGTTATCTTCACTTAAAAAAAAAACTTCATTTAAGTACATTGAAAGAGTGTTAAAACATAAAAAAAATATGTCATGCATTGGGGGTCTCTGGTGACATCTGCTGGAATAAAAATAATTACATGAAATGACAGCAATGTCCAGTTGATGGCTTTGGTGCTCCATGCATCGGCTGATAAGCCAATTTTGTAACAAGCTTAATTTCTAGATATTATCACAAGCTATGCATTGGATATATTTTTAGACATTATAAAAAAACTATTATTTGTCAAATTGTAGCAGTTTTTTTTTTTTAAACCACTTGGGTTGAAATATCAGATTTTGCAATGATGCTCTGATAGGCTGTTAAACCTGACCATGCTACCACAGAAAACATTAATTATTTAGTATTATTATTATTTTTTTTACCTGTCATTTATTTCAAACATCAGAATTCTTGCATAAACTCTGTCACACAGGGGTCAGACTCAGACTTCGACCTGTGCGGTACGTTTGGTATATGCGGACAGGTTTGTCTATACTTGTGAGGGCCAAATGTCCTCATCAGTAAAAATATGAAAAAGCTCTTAAATCGGTCAGATGAACAAATGTAGTGATGTGCACATGTTTGTGTGATGGTTAGGTTTAGTTTGAGGGATAGACTTTGGAAACAGAAAATATCATTAGCCTGATATGAAATCCAAGGGAGTCAATGAGAGATCACTAACTTAGTCAAACAAACCTGTATGTGTGTGTGTGTGTGTGTGTGTGTGTGTGTGTTTAATGCATTGCGTTTTATAGTCTCTCCCCTTCATTTATGTGTGGTTGTGTTCTGCATTGTATCTGATTTATTTATTTATTTGACAAAAAAAACAAAAAACAAAAATCTCTGTATTTAGTATTTCCCATTCATTTCCTATGGCGGGTCAATGTTAATCCGAACACCACCACCATGACCACAACCACTTTGACTTATCGAATCAAGTCCAGATTTTTGTGTGTGTTCATATAGAAAGTGGATGAAACGTCACCAAGTCTTGTACCACTCAGATAAAGGATACCATTTTTATTAAAGAAACAAACTGAAAATGGGTCAGAAATGATCAGAGGAGTGCATGAGCGTTAAGACATTATAGTAAGATTTTCTGTAAAGTTGCCTTAAAACAATTTAAAACAAAAATTACTCTACAAATAAAAGTTGGTTGACTTGATTGACAGGTGGGTAGGTGGTGCCTTACTGCTGTTCGATGAACGTTTACACTATAAGCCCAATGTTGTCATGTGTTTTCGCCCACCTTCAAATACTTTTTGAATCTCCCTCATGGTCTGGTCTAAAGGAGGGCTAGAGGACACAATCCATGCTCTAACTGTCTGATGCACATAGCACACAAAATTGGAAAATGCTTTCTCTTTCTAAGAGCAAATCTGATTGGCTGGTTTGATGGAACTTCCACAAGAAGTACCACACAGGACTTTTCATCAGTTCACCTGGAAATAGAGTCCTGTTCACATGGCTAATAAAACTAATACAATGAGTGCTTTTGAAGATGAAATTAATTACCAGATTTGTCCAAGTTTTCTAGGTATTCAAAGTTTCGTCTGAGGCGAGCAGATTCATACTGCATATTCTGCTTTGTTTACTTAGTTATGTCGGTGAAATAGACGAGGTTTTGTGTGCTGTACTTGCACTCTCTAAACTTTTTCCACTATTTTCCTGTATGTTTTCTGTGCAATCGCTCGCAATGACCGCCCCGCCATTATATAAATTACAATGTATTTCTTTCTCCATGTCAGTCTTTTATTATGGTATGATACATCTCCGATAACCCCGACCCTAAATGGCACGTAATGACAAAACCGACTGTGACTGGTCATTTTACATGTCAGTTAGATGTTTTTTTTCTTGTCTAAGTGGGTGGGTTTTGGCCAATTAAAGATACTATATGGTTCAGAACTTTGCCGTTTTAAACTATGCGCGACTATTGCACACCCTGTTCTTCCTTGGCACGTGCACCCAGAGTGTGAAAAGCCAAAGAAAATACTAAAGAGTGCAATCAGGCCTAACCAAACATTTGCTGATACTACCAAGATTTCTTTACATCTTTACATTTACAAGCAGATGGTTTGCTTACTGACCATATCCTTTCTCTCCAAATGCCAGAAATGGGGGGATGATGAAGTGCCGTATTTCTCCCACACACATGCCCAGTAGCCCTTCATCCAGACCCTTTATAAGCAAACCTTCCCCAACCAGTGAGTCTTGAGTCTGGGAACGCTTGTAGCTGCATGATGCACACACCATAATAGTCCACATATAAACACACACACTGTGCTAATATATTATGTGCATGTAATTTCAGATACTTTAATTATATACTTTATCCAAAAATGAAAATTCTGTCACCATTTACTCCCTGTCATGTCGTTCCAAATGACTTTCATCCGTAAAGCACAAAATATTTTCGCATTCCACAAATGTAAACATCAGTTACGAGACATGTGAGCACAATGGAGTTTAGTTTCATTGGCATAACATGTCTTGACATGGCAAGTTTGAATATGTATAATGGTGAAGGAGATTTGAGATTTAAGGCGGAGGGAAAGATTTTCAGTAAATGACAAAATACTGTAAATTTCAGTCTGTTCTTCACACAAAGCTATCATGAGTTCAGACTAACTCAAGTCAATTGCACAACTTAATGTACTTTGTGGAGCTTGACAGCTTCTGGTTTCATTGTATGCAAAAGCACAGTGTGAGCACCGCTAAATATCTCATTTTGTGTTGCAGAAAAGAAAGATGAGGGTAAATAAATGATGACAGCAGATAAATGTCACTGGGTTCTAATTTATGAACAAACAAGACAAATATTTGTACTTTTTTCAAGTATTTTTGATTCTAACATCACCAAAACCTCTAATTTTTCATGTCCTCTCTGTTTTAACTCCACTAACCTGGAGTCAAACAGGCTGCCATCCAGCAAAGTCGCATTGAAGTGAAAACGCACAAAATCAGTCCTCATGACAGAGCGCTTGCAGTCAGCTGGGGTGCTGATCACTTCAGTCTGAACCTGATCTGCCCTGTTAAACACATCCAGTAGAACCACATCAAACACTAAAGTTGTGTCTGGTGGAATTGTTTCACCTGTTAATGATAAACAGAGAAAAAAAAAACTTACAGTTATCACAAATTTGTGGATCATAATTAAATAAGCAGACTTTCTTAAGTGTGATAGTTAGGAATGTCATAAAAAAAATAAAAAACAATCGATACATCGATTATTGATCAGCACATTATTTTTTCGAAATGTTTTTTGAGGCATCGATTTATATAGCATTTAAATTAGGAGCCTAATTTGTGTGCTTTCCAATTCACTGTCAGATGGCTTCTGTTTAATTTAGTTTGGCTATGCTTTTTGAGACCATGAGGGGGTGATATAAAATGTATTGTTCCCATGAAAAATTGGTAATATGAAAGCTGTTTTGTGGACCGGGGAGCGGACCATGGTAACAAACCCGAGACTACCTGTAGGAGGTGGTCTGAGGTCGGTTGCAATAGAACTGTGAGTTCGCATTAGTGAGAAAGCAATATGTAGTCTGGTCCACACTTGTTCAGGAAGTAAAATAACTTGCACATGCGTTTTTGCAAATTTAAGCATGATGACACCATCAGCTGCACAAAAACGCACACACGTGCACCATGAGTGACAGGGGAACATAAACAGTTTGCAAGCATATGATATAGTGGCCTTCTCCTGGACATGCATATCTGCTGAATTATGGACACACAGAGGCGCAAGTGTCGTTCACTCTGGTGTGCATAATGACACCAAATTAATGAAAAACACACAAATATAGTGACCTGCGTTCTCTATAATGTGCACGTTTGTGATGACGCAAGTTGATGACGGAAAAGCACCAGGGCTCTACAGAATCTAAAAGAGTGTGAAACTAAACCAACACTGCGGGGGGTACCGGGAACAATCACACTTGGATTCAGACTGCAGCAAACATGCCCAGTTTGAAAACCACCTAAGTTAAATTCTCTCATCGTTTACTCACCCTCGTGCCATCCAAGATGTGTGTGACTTTCTTTCTTCAGCAGAACACAAATTAAAATTTTTAGAAGAATTTCTCAGCTCTTTTGGTCCATACAATGCAAGTGAATGGGTGCCAAAAATTTTAAGCTCCAAAAATCAAGTCAGCACAAAAGTAATCCATATGACTCCAGTGGTTAAATCCATATCTTCAGAAGCGATTTGATATGTGTGGGTAAGAAACAGATCAACATTTATGTCCATTTTTGCTTGAAATTCTCCACCCTGCTCAGTCAATGTGCACTTTAATTTTCACTTTCACATTCTTCTTCTTGTGTTTTTGGTGATTCACATTCTTCATGCTACTGGGCAGGGAGAAGAATTTCTAACAAAAATTTACTTAAATATTGACTTTTTCTCACCCACATCTTTCATATTGCTTCAGAAAATATGGATTTTAACCACTGGAGTCATATGGATTACTTTTATGCTGCCTTTATGTGATTTTTGAAGCATCAAAATTTTGGCACCCATTCACTTGCATTGTATGGAACTATAGAGCTGAAATATTCTTCTAAAAATCTTAATTTGTGTTCTGCAAAAGAAAGAAAGTTATACACATCTGGGATGGCATGAGGGTGAGTAAATAACAAGCGAATTTTCATTTTTAGGTGAACTATTCCTTTAATTTGTGCAGATGGTGTTTTGCATGGTGTTTCGTTGAGGGTAATGTTATGTTATGCCGGATAAACAAACTGGAGAGTTTTGGGGAAAGGGCAAATGTTTAATTTGGAGTAATTTCAGATTCTGGGTTAATGGAGCTGGCCAATCCCTGGATGAATCAAAAGCAGTGTGTAAAAAGTGCAAAGCAGTACCATACTCCGGGAACACATCTAATATCCATTATGAACAGATATCATGGTGAATGGCAGGGATGTGCAGCAAAAGGCAATAAACAGGTACAACCTACAATTGCGGAAGCTTTGAACCACAAAGGCCAAGAAGCTAACAAACTGTGTAGTTAAGTTTATAGTCAGAGGTATGCAGCTGTTTAACATGGTGGAGAATCCCTTTTTCCAAAACATCTTGGAGGAAATGAATCCAGAGTTTAAGTAACCCTTCTGCTCACAACACAAAAAAATGGTGATATAGACCGATAATCATCGAAAAAAAATTCTGATTATAAAATGCATGAAAAAGGCATCAATCCTGAGCCTAGTGATCATGTTATAAATGCATGAATTAAGTATTATTATTTAATTTATGCATTAACAGTAGTTTAGATATTAATAATACATTTAGTACCCTGTATACAGCGGCCCCAAAAAGTACTAAGCCACACTAAGTATTTTCTGAATGTCACTGCATGGCATAACAAATATCAAAGTGTAATTTATTTTTAAGAGAGATAACACATGCACATTTTTCAAGAATAACATGTCGCGGGGAGTGACACCATGCGAGGAGCGGGCATGTGAACGGTGAGCTCTGCGCACTTTGCTAGTTTTAATACTATTTGTGTCATAAACCGGTGAGATTCGATACACCCTGATTCTTAATTGTTCTAGGAAGACAATATGTCAAAAAATTCAAAATCCTCAGGCTCTGGAGACATTAAAAGACACTTACGTGCTCAAGCTGATTCCCTGAGAAACAGGCCGAAAGCCCCATACTCAATTCGGACAGTGAACTGAAAGAAATCCAGCGTGAATTGATGAATGTGTCGGCAATGCTGATGAAGGTCGTTGATCCTTGGAGGATCTTGCTGTGATACGTCGATCGATCACTTCCATGGAGACTAAATTCTGAGTTGGTTACAAGAGTGTCGGACGTCAAGAAAAGGATTGATTATCTGGAGTCATTGGAGAGGGAATTAGCTGCTAATCCGCTAGCGTCCAAGAGAGATTTGGAACGTGTTTGGGAAAAACTGGAGGATTTGGAGAATCATAATCGACGAAACAATGTCTGAATTGTTGGAATTTCTGAGCATGAGGAAGGCTGAGATATGGTGAAATTCCTAGACGAGCTCTTCCCGAGTCTGCTTGACATAACAGGCCATAAATCTGGAAATCGAGCGAGCTCACAGGGTTCCGGTTCACAGATCCGCAGAGGGAGACAGGCCCCGATCAATTCTGGCCAAATTTCTGAGATCATACGATAAAGATCTCGTGTCACACGCGGCAAGGAGTAAAGGAAGGCTTTCTAGGAAGTACCACAACATTTCTTGTTCCCAGACTTTATGAATTTGATGAGAGAACTGTGAACGATTCAGGGAATGCAAGAAACTCTTACATCAATGGAAGGCCGCTTTTGCTCTGATGTTTCCGGCCAAACTGAGAATTGATACTAAGGATGACCATATAGAATTTACATGCCCACAGCAAGCATTGACCTACATAAAGACAATCAAGTGAGTAAGCCATTTGGTGATTTTAATGTTGCCACCAAGTGGACCTGACTCACTGAACATACTGTCTGATTAAACTGGGTGCTTTTGTTGTTTCGTTTTGTGGTGGTTGTTGTTTGTATTGTATAATATAATTTCTTCTGGACAGCTTGTGGATGAATCTGCTCGTTTTGGGTGCTTATGCCTCCTGTTGGCTGGAGTTGGTTTTGTTGAATATTTCCTGAAGGGCGCTGGAGTGAGTTTGATGGCCCGTTTATTTTTGTTTTTTGTGCTGGTTCCGCTAGCGGCTGGAGCTTGTTTTGTGGAGGCACACACCAGAGACAGTTAAGTGGATGAATCTACATGTTTTTTTTTTGTGTGTGTGTTTATTCCGCTTATTGGCTGGAGTTTGTTTAATAGATTATCTTCTGTTGTGTAATTCTGTTTTACAAATTTTTGTATAGAAACACTAGACTTGAGCAATCCGACGGCAAAGTTGTTGCAGGGACTCTCGTAGGCATACATGGACTGTTTGAGTTTAGAGGGATGGATGCCGTTTGGCGCTGTCATGCCCGAGGTTAATGCACATGTTTTTCTTTTTGTTTTTATCTGCGGAAAGTTCGGGGGTTGATTGTTGCACCAATGTGGAATGGGGTCTTTATAATTTTATTTTTGGCACACAATCTATTTTTTCTTATATGTCAAAATGTCAAATGTTAATATGAGTGGATTGTCTCTCTCCACATGGAATGTGAATGGGTTGGGGCACCCCTTAAAAAGAAGGAAGGTTATTTCTTTTCTTAAACATAAGAAATATGATATAGTGTTTCTTCAAGAAATTCATCTTTCCCCACAGGAAGCTGAAAAAGTTGGGAAGATATGGGGTGGACATGTTTTCTTTAGTGCTGACTCAAGTAAGAGCAGGGGAGTCATTACACTAAGTAAACATCTACAATTCAAATGTCTCAAACAGATTAAAGATAAATTAGGAAGAGTCATTATTGTTTTAGCAGACATTCAGGGGCAAAGGTTGATTTTGGCTAATATTTATGCACCTAACGTTGATGATCAGAGCTTTTTTATAGATCTTGAAGGGATGTTGCAAGCTGCTGACACATCTCATGATATAATATTGGGAGGAGACTTTAATCTTTTGATGGACTCAGTCCTTGATCATAGTGAAGCAAAAGTGTGCAAGCCCCCTAGAGCAACACTGACACTTCACAGTTTGTGTAAAAATCTTGGTCTTACAGATATTTGGAGACTTGAACCCATCTGGTAGGGACTATACATTTTTTTCATCAGTCCATAAGATTGATTCTAGAATAGATTTTTTTATATATACAGTGCATCTGGAAAGTATTCACAGCGCTTCACTTTTTCCACATTTTGTTATGTTACAGCCTTATTCCAAAATGGATTAAATTCATTATTTTCCTCAAAATTCTACAAACAATACCCCATAATGACAATGTGAAAGAAGTTTGTTTGAAATCTTTGCAAATTTATTAAAAATTAAAAACAAAACAAACAAACAAACAAAAAAAAATCACATGTACATAAGTATTCACAGCCTTTGCCATGACACTCAAAATTGAGCTCAGGTGCATCATGTTTCCACTGATCATCCTTGAGATGTTTCTACAACTTGACTGGAGTCCACCTGTGGTAAATTCAGTTGATTGGACATTATTTGGAAAGGCACACACATGTGTATATAAGGTCCCACAGTTAACAGTGCATGTCAGAGCACAAACCAAGCCATGAAGTCCAAGGAATTATCTGTAGACCTCCGAGACAGGATTGTATCGAGGCACAGATCTGGGGAAGGGTACAGAAAAATGTCTGCAGCATTGAAGGTCCCAATGAGCACAGTGGCCTCCATCATCCATAAATGGAAGAAGTTTGGAACCACCAGGACTCTTCCTAGAGCTGGCCACCTGGCCAAACTGAGCGATCGGGGGAGAAGGGCCTTAGACAGGGAGGTGACCAAGAACCCGATGGTCACTCTGACAGAGCTCCAGCATTTCTCTGTGGAGAGAGGAGAACCTTCCAGAAGAACAACCATCTCTGCAGCACTCCACCAATCAGGCCTGTATGGTAGAGTGGCCAGACGGAAGCCACTCCTCAGTAAAAGGCACATGACAGCCCGCCTGGAGGACTTTCAGACCAAGAGAAACAAAATTCTCTGGTCTGATGAAACAAAGATTGAACTCTTTGGCCTGAATGGCAAGCGTCATGTCTGGAGGAAACCAGGCACCGCTCATCACCTGGCCAATACCATCCCTACAGTGAAGCATGGTGGTGGCAGCATCATGCTGTGAGGATGTTTTTCAGCGGCAGGAGCTGGGAGACTAGTCAGGATAGAGGGAACGATGAATGCAGCAATGTACAGAGACATCCTTGATGAAAACCTGCTCCAGAGCGCTCTGGACCTCGGACTGGGGTGAAGGTTCATCTTCCAACAGGACAACGACCCTAAGCGCACAGCCAAGATAACAAAGCAGTGGCTCCGGGACAACTCTATGAATGTCCTTGAGTGGCCCATCCAGAGCCCAGACTTGAAACCGATTGAACATCTCTGGAGAGATCTGAAAATGGCTGTGCACCGATGCTCCCCATCCAACCTGATGGAGCTTGAGAGGTCCTGCAAAGAAGAATGGGAGAATCTGCCCAAAAATTGGTGTGCCAAGCTTGTAGCATCATACTCAAAAAGACTTGAGGCTGTAATTGGTGCCAAAGGTGCTTCAACAAAGCATTGAGCAAAGGCTGTGAATACTTATGTACATGTGTTTTTTATTTATTTATTTATTTATTTTTAATACATTTGCAAAGATTTCAAACAAACTTCTTTCACATTGTCATTATGGGGTATTGTTTTTAGAATTTTGAGGAAAATAATGAATTTAATACATTTTGGAATAAGGCTGTAACATAACAAAATGTAGAAAAAGTGAAGCGCTGTGAATACTTTCCAGATGCACTGTATATATACCTAAGTCCCTCATTTCATCTGTTGTTGATTGCTCAATTGGAAAGATCATAGTCTCTGTAGCCCTGGTGAGTTTAGAGGTGTTGCCACATACAGAGAAAAATAAATCATAAAGTTGGTGCTTTAATGTAACCCTTTTGCAAAATCCTGAATTTCAACAAATGTTAAAGGCTGAAATCAATGTTTATATGGAGACCAACTGGTCCCCAGTATCCTCTGTGGGCGTGGCTTGGGAGGCACTTAAGGCGGTTCTTAGGGGCCGGATCATACATTATGCCTCATTCATCAAAAACTCCAAAGCACAAGAACTCGTAGAGTTGGAAGGGAATATTAAAAGTGCTAAAGCATAGCTGAAGCACCGAATGTCGTCTGATGGCCTCAGAGAATTGACCCGATTGAAATACAGATATAATACTATTTTGTCGCGGAAGGTGGAGTTTTGGCTATTCAGGGCAAGTCAGTCATATTTTGAGTCGGGGGACAAAGTAGGGAAACTTTTGCATAGATAATAAAGCAGAGAGAGTCTTTTTCTACCATTCCCTCAGTGAAATCTGCTGGTGGTGAAATATTTACCTCAGCCATTGATATTAATAATGCGTTTTAAGAATTCTATCTTGATCTCTATAGTTCCACATCTTCGTCTACTGATGAAGATATTAGAAACTTTGTGGAACCATTAGAACTCCCTAAAATGACGACTGAGCAAAAAAATTATCTTGATTCTGAGATAAACTTGGAGGAGCTTGCCGAGGATATTAAGGCCTTGCCTACAGGCAAGGCTCTGGGGCCAGACAGCTTTGCTGTTGAATTTTTTAGATCTTATGCTACAGAACTGGCTCCACTTTTGTTAGAAGTTTATACAGAATCATTAAAGAATGGAAAGCTTCCACCAACCATGACACAAGCCCGGATCAGTCTGATTCTTAAAAATGACAAAGATCCAAGCGAGTGTAAGAGTTACAGTCCAATTTCCCTGATCCAGCTAGACGTAAAAATATTGTCAAAAATTCTGGCTAACCGATTAAGTAAAGTTATGACACCTCTTATACATATAGATCAGGTGTGGTTTATTCGGGGCAACAGCTCTTCTGATAACATTAGGCGTTTCATCAATATCATGTGGTCAGTGGCGAATGATCAGACTCCGGTCGCTGCCATTTCACTTGATGCCAAAAATGCTATTGATATGGAAGAATGGGATTATCTTTTTAAGATTTTGGAAATATACGGGTTCGGGAACACTTTTATTGGATGGATTAAGTTACTTTATAGACATCCGGTAGCGGCGGTACAAACAAATGGATTAATTTCAGATTATTTTACTCTGGATAGAGGCACCTGGCAGGGTTGCCCTCTTTCCCCATTATTGTTCTGTCTTGCCCTGGAGCCATTAGCAGCTGCGATAAAAAAGGAGGATGATTTTCCAGGGGTGGTGGCGGGAGGTGTGGCACATAAGCTTTTGATTTACGCAGATGATATTTTATTATTCGTACCTGTAACAACTTCACAGCAGAAGGGAAGGAGAACACAGGGAAGTGGGATTCCAGGCTCAGGTAAGACTTTTAATCGGCCACTTCAGTGCTTTACAACTTCACAAACTCATCAGCTTCACAAGCACGTAGTTACTTAAACACATCAGCTTCACAAATACCACAGAATGAACGAAACAGCTTCAGGAGCACCGTGGCCTTCCTTGCGCCATAATCTCTCTCTCTCTCTCTCTCTCCTCTGCTAGTGGCGTGGCTGTTTATATGCTGCTCTCCCCATGCTCACTGGAATTAGAGACAGGTGTTACACATAATCTAGCTCAGGTGTAAGCACCCTTACCGCTTTCTCTCTCTCCAGACGGACGCTCGACCACGCCCCCGCTGCCACAGTCCCCTACCCCATTAGATCTATGCCTTGCCTTCACAGAATTATTAATACCTTTTCTAAGTTCTCACGATACAGAGTTAATTGGTCTAAATCCGAAGCTTTGGCTCTGACAGCGTACTGCCCAGTAACGGCCTTCCAGCCGGGTGCCTTCCAGTGGCCCAAACAGGGCATTAACTATTTGGCCATTTTATTCGCAAATTTGTGTGATTTAGTTAGAGTTAATTTTGACCCCTTAATAAAAAGTTTTTCGAGCGATGTGAGCAGGTGGGCTTCATTACATTTATCTATGATTGGGAAGGTTAATGTTATTAAAATGAATTGTATTCTAAAATTCAACTACCTGCTACAGTCTCTCTCTGTAGATGTCCCCCTCTCTTATTTCAAGCAATTTTATAGCATAGCGAAGTCCTTCATTTGGAATGGTAAGCGTCCTATTTTACATTTTAATAAGCTGCATAGGTTGATCGACAAAGTCGGGCTAGGCCTACCTAAGATTTTGTTTTATTATTATGCATGCGGTCTTAGACATTTGGCTCATTGGTCGCTTCCACCTGAGAGAGCCCCTTCCTGGTTTTGTATTGAATGGGAAGTTCTTGCCCCATTTTGCCACTGCAAAGCCTTTCTATCAAACTAATCGGAGAAGTTAAGTTACACCCCGTTATCTCGCATTTGCACTGAGTATGGACAAAAGTGTCCAGAATGTTTCATTCGGACATTTATTTAAATGTTGCCTCAAGCATATGGCTGAACCTTAAATTATGTATTGATAAGTCCCCTTTCTGCTGGTCAGAGTGGATTGTGAGGGGGGTTACTACACTCGGTGACCTATAAGAGAGTGGAGTGTTGAAATCGTTTGAAGATTTGGTTCAACATTTTGGGATTTCTAGATGTCCATTTTTTAGGTATTTACAGCTGCGCCACCTGCACTGTACTATTTCTGGGAGTAGCATACACCCCCCTAAAGCGGCAGATACTCTGGGAGTGGTGATTACTGCTTTTGGAAAAGGTCATGAGGCATCAGTGTATTACTCCCTGCTAATTCAGAGTCTGGGGGATGGAGCTTTAACTTCTATCAAGAGATTATGGGAGAAAGATTTAGACTTGGTATTGGAGGAAGGAGTGTGGGCTAGGATTTAAAAAAATGTCAAGTCTGCATCTAGAGACGCAAGGGTGCGCCTTATGCAATTCAAGATTGTACATAGATTCTATTGGACACCCTCTAGATTGTATAGGCTCAGTTTTAAAGACACACCCACCTGCTGATGATGCCAATTGGAGGATGGAGACACGGCCCATGTTTTTTGGTGGTGTGTTGAGATCCTGGGGTTTTGGATGAAGGTTCAGAGTTTGTGTGTGATGTGTTGGGCACTCAGATTTCATTTGGTCCCAGACCCCAAAACATAAAGGATTGGGTCCTGACCAGTGTGATGGTTGCCAGACAGATTGTTTTGAGGGGATGGAAGTCAGCTGGAGAACCCCCATTTCAGGAGTGGTGCACTGAGATAGGGAGGGTGGCGGCGTATGAGGAAATGGAATTTAGTAGACTGAGTAATTTGGATTTGTTTGTTGGGAAATGGGGCAAGTGGTTGGCGTTCTTGGAGGTCTCTCGAGGAGAGGTATTGGAGAGAGAGGTTTAGATGTAGATGTGTGTGATTATTATATTTTTCTTTTTTTTTCATTTTTTTTTTTTTTTTGTGTATATGCTCATGTGACCACAGGAGTGTTTGTTTGGGGGTCGGGATTAAATGTTAAATGTCGATTCCATGTATATATATTTTGTTTTTCATGTTTTCTGTGTGAATCAATAAAACTGTTAATCACCAAAAAAAAAAAAAAAGAATAACATCACAAAATGTTGTTAGATTTGAAATAAGAAAATACACTGCTCAAAATTCAACATTTAAAAATCCAACAGTTTTACCAGCTCCAGAAACCATGAGTGGTTGGGCCATTCTGGCACAACCAACAGCATGGTTTCCTTGTTCTCCCATACACTGCACAACTCTCGGTGAAGCAAGTGGACGGAAGGGAATGCAAACTTGCATTTCGCTGGCTATTTGTGAGCTAGGGCTTCCAAGCCCAGCGGAGCAATAGTACCAATGGCGACAATGCGTGGTCTCTGGAGAGGCAATCATGTCTATTTTGGCCTCCACAAATAATTCCCAAATCATCAGAACTGTCTGAGGATGAAGTCTACAACCCCCTTGTATCACGCCCTGACAGTTCACCCTCGGGGGGTGACTGTGCATTGTGAGTGTATTGACATTAGAATTTGTAAATGAGCTAATTATTTTACACATATTTGCACCCAGTGCAACTGCAGCGGGGGGTTTGCAACATTCTTTATTGGAAGGTGACAATCTTTTGGCACGGATCCAACAACAGTATGAACACAAACAGTACTGCAGAAATCTGCTGGGGCAAGGACACTTTTGAAGCACGATTTTGCACTTCGGCCAATGCCTCTGGGGCCTAACTGTATGGTCAGACTCCGTCTTCTTGCGAGGCGGAGCAGCAGGGGCACTGATTTTTGAAGA
The DNA here is from genome assembly GCF_019703515.2 of Myxocyprinus asiaticus. Classification (NCBI taxonomy): domain Eukaryota; kingdom Metazoa; phylum Chordata; class Actinopteri; order Cypriniformes; family Catostomidae; genus Myxocyprinus; species Myxocyprinus asiaticus. Next base: position 38,463,134 of record NC_059379.1, read on the forward strand.
AGTTTACCCGAGGAGGAACGCGAGTGACCGCCAAAAAGGTGTTTAACTCCTTAAACAACTCCGGGTCTGGGCCGTTTGCATCCATCTCCTTATGTAGGTCAGCCTGAGCGCAGATGTTAGTCTGCAAGGCTTAGATGGATGTAGGAGTCTGGTTTTCTAGAGGAGGGGGCATAAATGGGCTGCTACTGCCACTTCCACCAGAAGAATCTCAGTGTAACCTAACTGCTCAGCTGGAAAACATTTGTGAAATGCCATCTTGAAAAAGACGTCGTTAAGCAAATGGCTCTTTTATGCTAGTGTACAGTAAACACACAAAATATGTAATACATTTTATAAAAAACATCAAATTTCAAATGATAGGCTTCCATTGAACCACAACAGGCTGTAGACAATAATCCACTCGCTGGTGAAGCAATAAAACGACAAGTTGAAGGCTCGTCCGTCTGCTGACACACAGGAGAAGAAAATAATCCATGCGCTGTCGATGTGCAGACTCAACGGCGAAGCGTCAGCGTAGGCTGTTCTTCAAATGATCCACTTGCTGTGAAGGTCTGCAATCTGACAACAAATCATAGAGGGGCGTCCACAGTACGAATCTAGATTGTATCTCGACCCTGAAGGAGAAAATTCTGATCAGATCAGCACCATGCTCGGCCATACATAAGTGTAGGGGGCGGAGCATTAAGCGCTATCTGCCAATGAAATTGCATGATTTTAAAGGGCTTCAGAGATCGCCACTCATCCCATAGCATCAGTAAACTCACGCAGTGTTGAAGCGACCAACTTAAAAGGGAACTAATTTGTTGCAGTTGACACTTGCTTTTGATATTTTGTATCTAATGCAATAACAATTGAAAGTGTTAAGCGTCCAATACTTTGTGAAGCCACCATACAATATATATATATATAATCACAAGTATGCACACTGAACTTGAACGATATGAAAGGTGTTTTGGGGTACATATTACCTGCTCCTTGGCTGCTGTAGGCCAAGTGTGGGGGCACAGTGATCCTTCTGCGCTCAGTCACACACATTCCCACAACGCCCTTATCCACACCAGCAATCAGCGCCCCCTGTCCCACCTGCCCAAAGAATGCTGTCCCCCTATCATAGCTGCAGTTAACACAGACACATCCTCTTAGTACATTTACTCTGAAAGCAAACCGTTTTAAACTCACAGAATACAAATCATACAAACAGACACAGCTTTGCTAATCACATTTTACACACGTTTTGTACAATCAATGGTATGCATATATATCTTCAAATAAAGTTGTGTGTCCGTACCATGATACAGTGATGTATCAGATCGTAAAGACATAATACTGAATGATTACCATGTACCATTGTACTTACATGGTACTCCAATATACTTCAAAAAAATACCATGTCCAAAAAACTAGCAATACCATGGCACTTTTTGTTTGTCCATTCTACTTAGAACAGTTGTAGGCTCTGTAGCCAAAGGCATGGTTTGTCTCAAAACATGCGCTGCCTGCCTAGACAGCGTTTTGGGTGCATATGACACTCCAAAATGACGTATGAATGTCTACAATATATTCTTATTACATTATTATATTATTTTTCTAGATATAAGAGATACAAGGCTTTGTGTTTGAGTACACCATCCTGAGTAAACCTGGCATTTTACATGATGTTCGATGCCGATATTGTAATACTATATAGTACATGTCAAAAAACAAACAACACAACAACTTAGTATTACCTAAAAATTAATATCATTCATTTGTAACCTAGAACACTGAATAATCTCACCTCGAGTCAAAGAGTTTTCCGTCGGTAAAAGAGCCGTTATAATGTAACCGCACGAAATCCCCTGATTTCACATCTCTAATGCAGCGCGCGGGAATGAAGTATCGATCAACTACAATATCATCGATCGGCCCGGGGTTACAGTCCACAGAGAACCAAGTCGCCAGCAATAAACTCACAATATATCTCTGCATCATTTTAGGAAGGGACAGTTGTGTGTGAGCTCAGCAGTGATTTGTGTGCTGTTGTGGGAGGAGTTCAGATGTGTAAACGTGGAAGGTCTTAAACTGGATGGATGTTGCACTATGGGATAAAAATCCCGTCAAATGTATTGCAAATTTATTCAAAATAATAAGCGTGAATCAAAAACTAATAAGTGCAGATAAAAAAAAAAAAAAATTATTAAAAAAGCGCAAAAATAAATAAAAACGCAGATAAAAATAATTAGCGCAGATCAAAAAAATAACAAGCATGAATCAAAAATGTATAAACACATTTAAAATATGCTACAAAAAAATAAATTAAATAAATTAAAGCAAAGTCATCAGAACTGCAAACAAAATAATGTTTTCCTTGGTTATATTACTGTTTTTTGTGCTCTCTGACAATTTTGCTCATATTTTCATTTTTTGTACGCTTAAGCAGTATTTTTCTTTGCTTTTGTTTCCAAGTTCTGCGCATGATTTTCTAAAACGTTTGAGTAGAGTTTCATGTAAATCAGGGGGCGTTTTGTGTCCCTATTGGTCTACTAGTTCTTGATTGACAGCTCCTCCTCTAGCCAATCATTCGAAGAGGGGAGGTGACGTCACTCCAATGCAACTCCGACGGCTGCTGCTCAATATTCTAGTATTTGTGGTTGGTAAATACGCTGCTTGTGTCTGTTTTGAGTATTTTCTGCCAGTTCTAGGAAACAATTTGTTGTTGGGTTGGATGTTTAATGCATGTTTTTACTAGCTGTACCAATGTAGTCACGAGTTCGCTTTAATTTTTCCACGATACTGCAGTGAAATCAGAAACAAGCGACCCCATGTTAATAAATAGTGCAATAAAGTTGGCTTGACGTTGGACGTTCTTTAGTCACAAATAGTCGCAAATTTAGGGACCGTCTCTAAAGATACAGGCAACATTGGAGCAAACATATCCAAAACATTTACAAACATTTCCATAACATAGAGTATACAACTTCAATATCATTTGAAACAAATGACTTAAAGGCATACAACCAACTCCAAAGTGTGCATCTAGGTGTCAGCAATAATGCACAACTTTTAGATTTTTTTATAATAATAATAATTTAAAACAAAGTCATTATATGTAAGCATTTCTTTATTCATCAGTATTGTAATAGGCCTTGGTGTCGGGATCTCGATTTTATTTCATGGAAAAGCGGATCAAGTTGGGTTCTGAACTCGCGAGTACATTGGTACAGCTAGTACAAACATGCATCAAACATCCACACCAACCCAGCCTTGTTCTTGTTTTATTTATATATATATATATATATATGCAGCCAATAACCTACAAACAAGGAAGTCTTAAATAATGGCTAAACTAAAGACTCTGCTAACTAAATTCATCTGACTCAATACATGTGTTAACGGACTATGATAATGACCTACTCGGACAACACATTGTTTCCTAGAACTGGCAGAAAATACTCAAAACAGACACAAGTAGCGTATCTACCAACCACCAATACTAGACTATTGAGCAGCAGCCGTCGGAATTGCAATGGAGTGACATCACCTCCCCTCTTCGAATGATTGGCTAGATGAGGAGCTGTCGATTAAGAACTAGTGGACCAATAGGGACGCAAAACGCCCCCTGATTTACATGAAACTCTACTCACAAGTTTTGGGAAATCAAGTGCAGAACTTGGAAACAAAAGCAAAGAAAAATAAAGCTTAAGGGTACAACATATTTGAAATGTGTTTATACATTTTTGATTCATGCTTGTTATTTTTTTTATCTGCGCTTATTATTTTTATCTGCGCTTTTTATTTATTTTTGCGCTTATTATTTTTTTTATCTGCGCTTATTATTTTTTGATTCATGCTTATTATTTTGATTCACACTTAATATTTTTGGATCCGTGACCGCAATACATTTGACGGGATTTTAATCCCATAAAGCTGAGGCTGAAAAAAAAAAAAAAAAAAAAAAAAAAAAATCCCAGGTAACTTTGTTAACTCTTTTTTGCATTTTGATTGCTTTTCGTTATAAAATAAAAATGTTTTTATCATATTTACCAATGCAAAATGTCTGTGCTGAATTAGGTTACAATTCACAAGCTTTTATATCATTCTTACATTTAAAGGCAATATAAATTACTTTGTTTCATGTCTCTTCATACAATACATGCTGTACACATTTTGCTTGCCTTACAGACAAATATAGTCAGCCAGAGGATTTTACAAATTACCTCTATAAGCAGTTTCCAAAGCTCAAAGATGCCGGAGGTTATGAACTTCTTAAAGCCCAAGTGCTACCCGCTCAATATACTGGAGATAATCCCTTGTCCTAATGAAGGATACTCTGCAGAGTACTTGAGCAGCAGTATACTTGGCATAGGAGTTGATTTACATCAGTCCTCTTCAGAAAGATCTAAGCTTGGATGTAGGTGATGTATAATGGACTGTGTATAAAGCCTGTTAAGATTAGTGGTGTCTGACTTGTTTTATACTTGGACCAGTATTTAGATGGAACATCAGGACAAGGACTACTAATACCTTGTTTGTACTGCCAAGAAATTTTTTCTGTTGCAAAAATGTAAAAACATGTCGACCAATGTGAAATGTAAGTCATATATGAAAGACTTACTAACTCAACAATGGAATGTTAAAAGTATTAAATGTGTAATAAATAGGATTTGATTTAAAGGGATCAGTTCTACCTTCCTTGTTCCTCAATTTATTGTCATTTACTTTTTGATTGTCATGTATTTTGTAATTTATTTAACAAAGCAGATTGGAGGGAGGGGCATGCCAACAGCAAAGTATTAGAGAGAGTTCCTGGCAGGAGGCAAGTAGTGGTGGTAACACACAGCATATTAATAGAAGCAGCAGCAGCGAGGAAGTCCCCAGAAGCAGTAGTAGGCAACCAATGTCCAGAAGCAGCATCAGCAGAATTGAGGAAGTCCCCAGAAGCAGCAGACAGGAAATTAATCAAATTAGAGAAGCGAGGGACAGGGACAATTAAGGTGTACATTCAATTTAGTATATTTCTCCAGCAATCTATACAAGAATAAGCTTCTTTTCTAAATATATCTTTGCATAGCTAGTAAATAAACTCTATCCCAAGGAAGTCTTTCTAAGCTAAATGCAGGAATGAACATATGCAGCAGTCCACAGGAGAGGGAAAGAGAAATGTTTACTTTCTATAAAACACAACCTGGCAATTGGCAAATCGTCAATTGTCTGCCATACTCAGGGGTAATAAATAAATATTTGGGAATAAATGTATATTTTACACATGCTGTCAGTAAGGCGAATCACTGTATGTTTTACATTGTGCATACACTGCATGTATATTGACATTCTTTACATTACATCAAGTGATGCAGCAATTGGAGACGGTGTGAAACGCTACTTTCTATCTCAAGTGATTTCATGTGTTTGGGTTTGCCCTGTAACATACTGTAACATCTGCAATTGTAACATACTGTATTTCAATACATTACATAATTATAAAAGAGAGAATGTTCACTCAAAAATGAAAATTCATTCTTTGAGCTCACCCTTGTGTTGTTCTAAATGCACATGACTATTTCTTCAACATAAAAAAAAAAAAAAAAGGAATCTGAAGAATGTCCTACTCGCTCTTGACCATAGAATGGCAATTAATAATAACTCAAGCTTCACAAGGAAGAAAATGTACGAGTAAGCATTCCATGTGACTCGTGCATTATATTCCAAGTGCTCTGAAAGCATATGAGCATCTGACTTGCATAGAGTACAAGTTGTGTTGTTTGGAGTGACAAGACGGTGAGTAAATAAGATCATTTACATTTTTCAGTGAACTATCTCTTTAAATTCAGTTAATTTGAAATGAAATTAAACATGGCAAAACTTGGAAATAACTTAATACTTTGGAACTATAACTTGTAATGATACTACACAAAAAATAATAATAATTAAAAAAAAAATACAAGTGTTATATTCTCTCACCTTAGACAACTGTGGCAAAACCTTATTTTTCACTGGTCAAGAATATCACTTGGTGCCTTCAACCTCCCAAACTCTTCTGGATACTGACCTGTTCCACATTGTTGGGCGCATGATTGGCCATTCATTCGTTAATGGTGGTCCCTTATTGACTGGACTTAGCCCTGCTATGTTTGGAATAGTAACTGGACAAATGAATGAGACAGTCATAATTGAATTGGAAGACTGCCCTGACACAGGTGTCATTGACATTGTCCATCTAGTATGTACAATATTAAACCTACCTGACCATTGTTTTGTGAAAGTAAAAATGACAGAATAATTTGACTTGATTTTATTGCAGCTCCAAAGACCAAATAAACTTAATGACAATGAATGTAAGACAGTAAATTAACTGGCTGTCAGTTGGGATCTGCCCAGGCTTACTGTGGAAAACAGACTGTGGCTAGCCCAAAGCATTCTTCACCATGCTGTGTGTTTAAACTTAAAAAACAAACAAATTCATCGGGCGCGAGAGAAACAGGTGCAGAAGTTGAAGAAAGGGCTGAAGGACACTGGGGTTTTGCGCATGGTGAAGCAGCGGCCTCCTCTAATTGAAGTCCTATTCCCGTGATCATCTTCCAAGAAAATTGATGCACATGTAATGTACCGTCTTGTGCATTTTCCCAAGTAGACTGAACTATAAATACACATCCTTCTATGTAATAGTCAATGCATTTTAGTTTATGCATAACCTACAATTAATTCTATTGGCAAAGCATGTTTTATAACACACACACACACACACACACACACACACACACACACACACACACACACACCGTTGGTGCAGCTATCATTATGAGGACTCTCCATAGACATAATTATTTTTATACTGTACAAACTATAGATTCTATCCCCTAACCCTAACCCTACACCTAAACCTAACCCTCACAAAAAACTTTCTGCATTTTTACATTTTCAATAAAACATCATTTAGTATGTTTTTTAAGCAATTTGAATTATGGGGACACTAGAAATGTCCTCATAAACCACATTTATAGCATAATACGCTTGTAATTACCAGTTTGCAACCTAAAAAAAAGTCCTCGTAAACCACTTAAACCTGCCCACACACACACACACACACACACACACACACACACACACACACACACATATATATATATATATATATATATATATATATATATATATATATATACAGTTGAAGTCAGAAGCTTACATTCACCTTTGCCAAATACATTTAAACTCAGTTTTTCAAAATTCCTGACATTTAATCGTAGAAAATATTTCCTGTCTTAGGTCAGTTAGGATCACTACTTTATTTTAAGAATGTGAAATGTCAGAATAATAGTAGAGAGAATTATTTATTTCAGCTTTTATTTCTTTCATCATATTCCCAGTGGGTCAGAAGTTTACATACACTTTGTTAGTATTTGGTAGCATTGCCTTTAAATTGTTTAACTTGGGTCAAATGTTTTGGGAAGCCTTCCACAAGCTTATCACAATAAGTTGCTGACATTTTGGCAGATTCCTCTAGACAGAACTGGTGTAACTGAGTCAGGTTTGTAGGCCTCCTGCATGCACATGCTTTTTCAGTTCTGCCCAGAAATTTTTAATAGGATTGAGGTCAGGGCTTTGTGATGGCCACTCAAATACCTTGACTTTGTTGACCCATTTGTGACCAAGCTTTAACTTCATGGCTGATGTCTTGAGATGTTGCTTCAATTTATCCACATAATTTTCCTTCCTCGTGATGCCATCTATTCTGTAAATTGTACCAGTCCCTCCAGGAGCAGAGCACCCCCACAACATGATGTTGCCACCCCCATGCTTTACGGTTGGGATGGTGTTCTTCAGCTTGCAAGCCTCACCCTTTTTCCTCCAAACATAACGATGGTCATTATGGTCAAGGATGAACCAGACTTGTGGAGGTCCACAATTTTTTTCTGAGGTCTTGGCTTGATTTCTTTTGATTTTCCCATGATGTCAAGCAAATTCACTGAGTTTGAAGGCAGGCCTTAAAATACATCCACAGGTACACCTCCAACTGACACCAATTAGCCTATCCAAAGCTAATTGGCTAATTGCTAAAGGCTTGACATAATTTTCTGGAATTTTCCAAGCTGCTTAAAGGCACATTTAACTTATTGTATGTCAACATCTGACTTACTGGAATTGTGATATAGTCAATTAAAAGTGAAACAATCTATCTGTAAATAATTGTTAGAAAAATGACTCATGTCATGCACAAAGTAGATGTTCTAAACGGCTTAAAATAGATAGAATCTTTCTCCAGCTCGTGTCTCATCACTCTCTGTCTGGACTGGAGTCTGGCTTACTCTTAAAGCCTGTCTCCATTCTCACTGTAATGACAAACAGCTGTTTGAGACAATCATTGCCTGGTGATGATCCTTAACGTTCTCATCTCCTGATCTCGCTCTCCATTCACAAAACGGCGCTTAACCACACCCCCACCACCACATACCCCCATTGCCCTTCTCAGGCCAGGGACCCACCTGGAAAACCAGATATTGTACCGCCACCCATCCAATTGCACACTTCTTGCTGCATATGCTGCTGCCAATCATTACTGTATATAATGATGTCATCCAGATAGGCAACGGCGTGCGTGGACTGCAGTCTGAGGACTCGGTCCATAAAGTGCTGAAACATAGCCGGGGTGCCAAACAAACCGAACGAAAGGGTCACGAATTGGTATAAGCCAAACAGTGTGTAGAAGGCCGTTTTCTAATGGGACATTGTAGTTAAGGGGATCTGCCAATAACCCTTTGTTAAATCCAGTGTCGAATAAAAGCGAGCCACGCCCAACCGATCTAGAAGTTCGTCAATACGAGGCATTGGGTACGCATCAAAATTAGACACCGCATTGACCTTTCTTTAATCCACACAGAACCGCATCAAGGCGTTGATCTTCGGAACCAGCACTGCTGGGCTGGTCCAGTCACTGTGGGATTCTTCAATTACTCCCATATCGAGCATGGCTTCTAATTCTTCTCGAACCACTTTTTTTTTGTGCTCGGGTAACCGGTAGGGAAGACTGCGTACCACTACTCCTAGAGTTGTTTCAATATGGTATTTTATGAGGTTCGTACGACCATGAAGGGGCGAGAACACGTCTGAGAATTCTCTTTGTAATCAGGCCTCATCCGTGATTTGCGACGGAGACCAGGGTGCCGCGATTGGATTTTAAGTTCACCTCTGGTCCGAGCTCCTCCCTCTCCAGTACCACCATCGCCAAAGACACAGGGACCACCTCCCTCCACAGTTTTAAGAGGTTGAGGTGGTAAATCTGATGTGCTCTGCCAATATCCATGCGTTTAACCTCATTATCGACTTACCCGATCTGCCGTGTGACCTCAAAGGGAACTTGCCACTTTGCGAGCAATTTAGAGCTTGATGTGGGTAGTAATACAAGGACTTTATCTCCCTGTGTAAATTCCTGTAGCCGAGCTTCCCTGTTATACAGCCGGGTCTGACGTTCCTGAGCCTGTAGCAAATTCTCTTGTGATAGTTGCCCCAATGTGTGGAGTTTTGCTCTCAGGTCAAGAATGTATTGAATTTCGTTTTTGCTGTTTGAAGGTTCCTCCTCCCAGTTTTCCCTCACGACACCTAAAATACCACGTGGCTTATGCCCATACAGTAATTCAAATGGGGAGAACCCCGTGGAGGCTTGCGGGACCTTTCGCACTGCAAATAACAGGGCTTCAAGCCACTTATCCCTATTCCGAGCATCTTCATGCACAAACTTACGAATCATGTTTTTCAGGGTTTTATTAAACCGTTCAACCAAACTGTCCATTTATGAGTGGTACATGCTTTTCCAAATCAATTTAATGCCCAATAATTTGTACAGCTCGCGTAGTGTACGTGACATTAAAGTAGTGCTTTGATCAGTGAGGATTTCTTTCGGAATCCTCACTCAGGAGATCATTTTGAAGAGTGCCTCATGGCATGCCGCACACCATCTGCGAACATCTCTGCGAATGCCCGGCCAATAGAAACAGCCATTAGACATTTCAGTGTCTTTTCCTGCCCTAAGTAACTCGCCATCGGATTATAATGAGCCGTCTGGAATAGCATTTCCCGACGGTTCCTCTGTATCAATAACTGGGTCGTTTCTTCCTTTGTCTGAGCATCCTGCATGACACAGATTGCAGTGTCTAGCGACACCAAGCGACAGTGTTGTTTGCAGTGTGAACCGGGCTTTAGAATCTGTCATACCATTTCTCATCCACTCTGACCAAACACGTTTTTTAAAGGACATCATTCATCAAACAGTACATGTTGCTTATTTGATATCATGAACATCTGCAAACAACAAAATACCAATACAATCATTGTATCACTCGACGCCAAAAAGGCCTTTGACAAAGTAAACTGGCTCTTTCCTTATACAACACTTGAGAAGTTTGGTTTTGAAAAGTCATTCATAAATTGGATCAAAACACTACACAGCATACCAATAGCATCAGTCATCACAAACAACATCATATCACCACCATTCTAATTACAGATTAGATTAGTTTAATTACTGATAATTTTCACATGCAAATGAGTTTTTTGGAAAACTTACGCAAAATTGTCCATTGTTGCCATAGGTATGTTGCAGGTTCACCACTACCAGTGAAGAGCTGCAAACTTCTGACAAACATTTGCTGCAAATCACAAGCTCATTTACATGTAAAATTAATGAGTGGCAAATTTGTGGCAAGTTTGCGGCTAGTTTGCCAGATGCAGCAAAGCAGTGGAACATTGAGAATAAAGTCAGCACGCTAAGCACAGATAGTGCTCGTAACATGATTGCAGTGGCAAGACAGCTGCCAACTGAACACCTGCCTTGCACTGCACACAGTCTCCAACGTTTTGTCACAGTGTCTCTGCAGAATTGTAAGTTTGAAAGTGCACTAGCCAAATGCAGAAAATTAGTTGGGCATTTTAAACAGCAGTCCACCAAACTCCGCAGAGTTTGCACAATAGCAAGCTGCAAATGGGCACAGAAAGGAGTCACTCATACAGGATGTGTCGACCAGGTAGAATTCCACTCGGATAAAAGCATGTGCAGAGAAACCAACAACTACTGAGAGATGTGTTGGCCCTACAGAAAACCAGCATCGTCATGCCAAGAACGGTTGAGCTGGAGAAACTGCAGAAGTTGGAGACATTGCTGGAACCCTGCAGGTAATCTACATTATCATTAACCCCTTTAATCCCACCTGTTACATTTGTGATGGAAATTTTGTTTGAAATGTGAAGGGTCTAAATGTTGTTCTTGATTTGATGTAAAAAAATAAATAAATAAATTTTTTTTTTAAAATTACATTAGGGGTGCAAATAGTCACATGACCAGAGCCAATTTTATTCCAGTGTGCTGCTCTAAAGATTATGTCTGCATCAAAACTCTGTAAAAGGAAGCAAATACATAATGTCATAATGCACATACAACTTCCTTATTTTGTACATATAATGTTTAAAGTGTCAAGGACAAGTAAACATATAAGTCAGGGGAACTCATTTCCAAGAGGTCCAGTCTCGATATTTTCATGCCACCAAAGGTCTGGACAATAATAACGTGTACCATTTTGTTGTAATGATGTTGCTGCTGGCAATGACGAAGACGATGACAAAGAAATGAGGAACCCAAGTGCAATTTAATCAAAATGTGAAATCCAAAACAGTAAATCCAAATGTAAATAAAACATAATTTACTGAACTGGGGGGGGGGGGCCTGAGAGGCTCGAGGGGTGGAGGTGTGGAAGGTGGGGTTGTGAGAGACTTTGAGGGGTGGAGCCATGGAAAGTGACGCCGTGAGAGACTTGAAGGGCGACACCATGGAACTTGGTACTCAGAGAGTAGCCGAAGACTCGAAAGGCCAGGGTGGAGCCGATGGCAGGGAGGACCAAGGCAGCACTGGAGGCTCGGAGGAGCAAGGTGGAGCTGGGGGAGCAAGGGCGGGAACCATCTCCAGGTCCAACTGCTCAGATGTGGCCATGACATGGCGTGGAACAGACTCATGCGTGGCTGTGACATGGCATGGAGCAGGCTCAGGCATGGCTATGACATGGCATGGAGCAGGCTGAGGCATCGCTGTGACATGGCATGGAGCAGGCTGAGGCGTCGCTATGACATGGCATGGAGCAGGCTGAGGCGTCACTGTGACGGCATGGAGCAGGCTGAGGTGTTGCTGTGACATGGCATGGAGCAGACTCAGGATCCGTAGCAAAAGATGGTGCTAGCTCAGCGACCATGACGAGGAACTCTGGCTTGGCGGCCATGACGTGAAACTCTGGCTCGACGGCCGTGTCGTGGAACTCTGGCTCGACGGCCGTGTCGTGGAACTCTGGCTCGACGGCCGTGTCGTGGAACTCTGGCTCGGCATCCGCCTCCCCCACAGTGAATGTAGAACCAATAATCTACAGGGCAAGGTCGATATACTGAGCCAGGCTGTAAGTACTCTGACCACCTGGCATCAGAGAAGAGATGGGCTCATTCAGCCCAAAATGGAAACAGTCCTTGATGGCGACCTCATTAAAATCCACCTGGCATGCTAGAGTGCAAAAGTCCTCCACGTAATCCTCCAGGAGACAATACCCCTGATGTAGGCGGAGGAGCTGGATTGCTGGGTTGATGGTAGGTCAGGTATTTCTGTAACGATGTTGCTGCTGGCAATGACGAAGACGATGACGAAGAAATGAGGAATCCAAGTGCAATTTAATCCAAACGTGAAATCCAAAACAGTAAATCCAAATGTAAATAAAACATAAACATGAACTTGACTTGACTATGACATAAACTTGACTTAACTTTAACATGGCATGACTAGACTATGAACCAGCATTACATCAACAATACCTGACAAACAACAATGGAAAACATGAGGGCTTAAATACTTGCACATGGGAGAACATAAACCAAAGAACAAACAGAACTTTAAACAAGATAATCAAACAATGAACCAATGAAAACAAGACACATGAACATGGAGGGAAAACAGGACATCACATGACTAGGGAACACATGACATGAAACAGGAACTAGAATACAAAATAAAAGACATGATATAAATGAACACACACATTAAACATTACATTCGTAGCCATTCTGACTAATGACAATGTGTAAGAAATGCACATTTTTTGGAATAGTTATTATAAAGTTCCAAGTTGGTTACATTTTCAGGTTAGTTATTATAAACTTCCAAGTTGGCAGCAATAGTAGCCTACTTTGTAAAATACAAAAATAAATAAAAAATAAATCATCAGTCTAAAAGTCTCTTAATAACTGGACAAGAATGAGGACATTGTGGCCCGAAGACAACTTAAGTAGTGGACTATGGGGGATCTTCTATATATATACAGGTGCATCTCAATAAATTAGAATGTCGTGGAAAAGTTCATTTATTTCAGTAATTCAACTCAAATTGTGAAACTCGTGTATTAAATAAATTCAATGCACACAGACTGAAGTAGTTTAAGTCTTTGGTTCTTTTAATTGTGATGATTTTGGCTCACATTTAACAAAAACCCACCGATTCACTATCTCAAAAAATTAGAATATGGTGACATGCCAATCAGCTAATCAACTCAAAACACCTGCAAAGGTTTCCTGAGCCTTCAAAATGGTCTCTCAGTTTGGTTCACTAGGCTACACAATCATGGGGAAGACTGCTGATCTGACAGTTGTCCAGAAGACAATCATTGACACCCTTCACAAGGAGGGTAAGCCACAAACATTCATTGCCAAAGAAGCTGGCTGTTCACAGAGTGCTGTATCCAAGCATGTTAACAGAAAGTTGAGTGGAAGGAAAAAGTGTGGAAGAAAAAGATGCACAACCAACCGAGAGAACCGCAGCCTTATGATTGTCAAGCAAAATCGATTCAAGAATTTGGGTGAACTTCACAAGGAATGGACTGAGGCTGGGGTCAAGGCATCAAGAGCCACCACACACAGACACTACAGTTGTCGTATTCCTCTTGTTAAGCCACTCCTGAACCACAGACAACATCAGAGGCGTCTTACCTGGGCTAAGGAAAAGAAGAACTGGACTGTTGCCCAGTGTTCCAAAGTCCTCTTTTCAGATGAGAGCAAGTTTTGTATTTCATTTGGAACCCAAGGTCCTAGAGTCTGGAGGAAGGGTGGAGAAGCTCATAGCCCAAGTTGCTTGAAGTCCAGTGTTAAGTTTCCACAGTCTGTGATGATTTGAGGTACAATGTCATGTGCTGGAGTTGGTCCATTGTGTTTTTTGAAAACCAAAGTCACTGCACCCATTTACCAAGAAATTTTGGAGCACTTCATGCTTCCTTCTGCTGACCAGCTTTTTAAAGATGCTGATTTAATTTTCCAGCAGGATTTGGCACCTGCCCACACTGCCAAAAGCACCAAAAGTTGGTTAAATGACCATGGTGTTGGTGTGCTTGACTGGCCAGCAAACTCACCAGACCTGAACCCCATAGAGAATCTATGGGGTATTGTCAAGAGGAAAATGAGAAACAAGAGACCAAAAAATGCAGATGAGCTGAAGGCCACTGTCAAAGAAACCTGGGCTTCCATACCACCTCAGCAGTGCCACAAACTGATCACCTCCATGCCATGCCGAATTGAGGCAGTAATTAAAGCAAAAAGGAGCCCCTACCAAGTATTGAGTACATATACAGTAAATGAACATACTTTCCAGAAGGCCAACAATTCACTAAAAATGTTTTTTTTATTGGTCTTATGATGTATTCTAATTTTTTGAGATAGTGAATTGGTGGGTTTTTGTTAAATGTGAGCCAAAATCATCACAATTAAAAGAACCAAAGACTTAAACTACTTCAGTCTGTGTGCATTGAATTTATTTAATACACGAGTTTCACAATTTGAGTTGAATTACTGAAATAAATGAACTTTTCCACAACATTCTAATTTATTGAGATGCACCTGTATATATATACTGTATATACATAGGAAAGAAACTGTATGGGGGTTCAGGGGTAACCCCTGAGGGAAAATGTAGGTACTGTAAAAGTCTTAATGAACCATTTTTATATTTTCCTTAAAATGCAAATCTACCAAAAACAAACAAACAATGTACATCTAAATAGTGCAGCTTAAAATTACTGTTTGCTATAGTAAAGTATAAATGGGCTGACTATCAATTAATGGAAATGCTTTTCATCATAATGAGAGAACTTGTAAAATCTCAGTTTGTTTTACAATAGGCTCGAAACATGTTGATTAATAAAGCAAATTTTAGATGGAAAAAAATTGTTTCTAGTCTAAAGGCGCTCTGGAACCACAATAAATTGTCCTATCACAAACCTCACTTAGCTGAACCGTCATATCTGACACATTAAGATTGTTTCTGCTTCATTTTCTGCAGTGTATTTTAGCTAAAGTTGCCGGTATCCATCTATATTATTCAGTGGCGGTTCTAGCTTGTAGGGCGCCCTGTGCGAAACCCACTTCAACACACCCCCAAAGTTGTTGACGGGGGGTGGGGGGGGGTGCCTCGTACCGCCACCCCGCAGGATGCCACAACCCTCCCCCGCAAGATGCCGCCCTGGGCAACTGCACGTCGCCCATGCCAAAATCCGCTACTGATATTGTTACTCACTGCATTTCACCACTACGCTCTACTGTCATTAAAATAACCGCGTCTATGCAGTGCCTCATGTCGTGGGCCAGAGGAGAGAGGCAATGCGTGCGGAGTGCGAAAGGGTATAAATGAAGCATGTTCAGTGCTAGAGAAAAATATTCAAGGATATAGTGCTGAAAGTTCAGTGCTACATATACCCCGGAGTGCTTGTACACAGCTCCGTTGTTTTGTCATGCTGCTAACCTAAAGTGAAGAAAAGGTGAGATGGGGCAACTGTTGTCATGATGTCTCGTGGTCCGGATGGAACCAATCGGGGGTCCGGACCCGGACCGTGGTCTGCTATTTGGTGACCGCTGATATAAGTGGTCACAATTGTGACCGGTGGGAAAATACAGTGACCCAGTTTTGAACAGGTGGCTGATTGACAACTCGCATTACACAATTACAGATTTCAAAGTATTGTTATAACAAATGAAACAAAGTAAATGAAGAAATATTCAAATAAGAAATATGCAAATATTTTTGGTTTGTCATACCCTTTCCCCCACATTTGCGACCAAGAATAAATCTCATACTTTCACTGATAAAAAAAAAGAAAGAAAATAAAGAAAACACACAGTTTAATTCATTGGGCTATCCAAAGAGTGAAAGACGTGCCCACTCAGTTGGAAGATTTTTGATGATAAAAGGGGTAATAGTCTGTGGGCATGAGAAATGAGTATTATTCGTCCTCTGTGGGGCTGTTGCTTATTAGTGAATATAACATGTTCCTCACAATTGAGGTGATTTTGAATTCTATCCTTTTGCAAGTACTTCACTGAACTTCTTGGAGGAGAAAAGTTTGTTTCATGCTCAGTGGTGCTGCCTGATTTGAGCCATCTGTCTCGTGTGATGAACACCTTAGAAGATGACTCTGCCTATATAGTAAAATTCAAGTAGACCTTCACAACAGACATGGAAAAATGCAAAGTAAAAACAAACATCACATGGCTGAAGATTTGAACTGTACTGGACCCTAGGTTTAAGGACCTCTAGTGCCTGCACAGAGCTGAGAGGGCTGAAGTGATGGGGTTTGATTAGCAACTTGCTTAAGGCTGGGAGGTTTGAACTGCAACTAGTGCAAGAAACAAATTCTGAGCCACCAAAGAAAAGCAGCTCTCTTGGTTGCTTCAGAGTCTGACTTTGAGAAGGACTCCACTGAGAATGATTGGAGCGCTACAAAGCAAAGCCTGTCATCAGCATGGAAGACTGTTCCCTACAGCGGGGGTCTGAACATGCAGGGGTGCAGAAAAGGCTTGCCTGCCTAGCACGCAAGTACTTGGAAACACCTGCCACATCAACACCCTGTGAGAGGTTGTTTTCCATCTCTGGGCATATTGTGCAGAAAATAGTGTGCAGGATAATGCACCCTGCCACACTGCAAACATTGTTTGGGAATGGTTTGAGGAACATGATGAAGAGTTCAAGGTGTTGCCCTGGCCTCCAAATTCCCCAGATCTCAATCCGATTGAGCTTCTGTGGGATGTGCTGGACCAACAAGTCCGATCCATGGCGGCTCCACCCTGCAACTTACAGGACTTGAAGGATCTGCTGCTAATGTCTTGGAAAATGCCAGATACCACAGGACACCTTCAGGGGTCTTGTAGAGTCCATGCCTTGGCGGGCTGGCGCTATTTTGGCGGCACGTGGAGGACCAACAGCTTATTAAGCAGGTGGTCATGATGTTTTGGCTCATCAGTGTATTATATATATTTTCTATTGATATACACTACCGGTCAAAAGTTTTGAAACACTCATTCTTTATTATAATTTTTTTTTCTTCACAATTTAGAATAATAGTAAAGTCATCAAAACTATGGAATAACATAAATGGAACTATGGGAATTATGTTGTGACTAAACAAAATCCAAAATAAATCAAAACTGTGTTATATTTTAGCATCTTCAAAGTAGTCACCCTTTGCCTAGAATTTGCAGACATGTACTCTTGACATTTTCTCAACCAACTTCTTGAGGTATCACCCTGGGATGCTTTTTAAACAGTATTGAAGGAGTTCCCATCTATGTTGGGCACTTATTGGCTGCTTTTCTTTATTATTTGGTCCAAGTCATCAATTTCAAAAACTTTTTTTTTATTTTTATTAAATTTTAGTTTTATAATTAAACAAATTAATATGGTGGCACAATTATATTTTTGTCTACAAAAATAATTTCAAACATTTAAGCATACGCCTTCAGATCAAAAGATTTTTAAGATCATGAGAAACATTTCAGTCAAGTGTTTCAAAACTTTTGACTGGTACTGTACGTATATAACGAGGCATAAGTGCATTGCTAGCATAGCCAGCACAATATGTTCTGTCTACACTTTCACCAGGATGTCCTACCTAGGTCATCTTGTTAAAATGAAGTTGATTCTACTTTGTGAATGCTCTGTATATCGTTGCCTACAGAGAACGCTTCATACCTAGTAACAGCCCTTGTAACAGGGGGCAGTGGTAGCTCAGCGGTTAAGGCTCTGGGTTACTGATCAGAAGGTCGGGGGTTCAAGCCCCAGCACCGCCAAGATGCCACTGTTGGGCCCTTGAGCAAGGCCCTTGACCCTATCTGCTCCAGGGGTGCCGTATCATGGCTGACCCTGCACTCTGACCCCAGCCTAGCTGGGATATGTGAAAAAAGAAGAATTTCACTGTATATGTGCAAATGTATAATGTGTGATAAATAAAGAAAATTAATTAAAAAAAAAACAGCCTTTGTAACATGACACACCTAAAGGTTCCATGTGTTGTTCCTGGAAGGCTACTCAGCCTTACAGGCTCGATATGGTTAGGATTAGGGCAGGGTTAGGACATCTGCTGCCTCCCTGGCACCTTTTTGTACAACAGGCTCACAGTGTTACTAAACTCTTCCTGATTCCTGAATTAACAGGAACTTGATAAATGCTTTCATAACTATTCTTACTGTTAACCCATAAATGCGTTCAAAATGCTGACATATGCATTTAAAAGCAGGACAGGTAAAAGTTTTTATTCTATTTTTAAGTTACTCTCTGTTACACAGTAACTTTCTCTCCCTCTCTACCTTGGGGTTCTTCAACAACATTAAACATTATAAAATAACATTTGATTTTGATCTTCAACAAGTCAACATTCTAAGATAAAGCGTTCTTATCAAGAACATCCCAATCAACATTAGAGTGTCTCCACAATCAGTATGGGAAATTAAGCTAACAGACATGGACAGTGTACATTTTTAAATGTGTTGACTAAACCTGTATTGTGTATGTCATTTGTATTTCAGAAAGAATGTAGCATACGAGAGCAGGTGAGCTGCGTCACTCTTCTCTTTCATATTCTCCTTCCTGTATTTCATAAAATCACACAGGGTCACCAGAGGGTCATCGACAACAGAAACCATGTTCTGAGATGACCACGTCTCCATGGCGACAAGAACTATTCTGGTGTTAAGCTGCTCCTTGTAGATCTGGAAAAAAAAGTTACAAATATCTATACTGTTACAGTATTTAACCTTTGTACACTTATCAATAGAGAACCCAACATCAAATGTGGAACTCAGAATTTTGATATTTTGAAAGAAATGTTATAACACTCTAAAGTCACTAAAGTAAAAACACTAAAGTTGTGCATTTCTTTGGGGATGTATGGTATTATTATTATTATATATATATTTTTTTACCTTATTTACCTCTAAATTAATTATTTCATTTTCAAATTAACTAAGCCCCTTTTATGTTATCTTCACTTCAAATTCGGAAAATTGAAAGATTGTCAAAACATAAAAATTTGTCATGCATTGTGGGTCTCTGGTAAAATTTGCTGGAATAAAATTAACAGTTAAATGAAATGAAATGACAACTATGGCCAGAAGGTGTCTTTGGTTCTCCATGCATTGGCTGATCTCTATAAGGCAATGTTGTAACAAACTTAATTTCTAGATATTATCACACGTTATGCATTGGATATATTTATATATTGAGACATTATAAAAGTCAATTCTTTGTAAAATTTTAGCATTTTTTAAACCACTTGTTAAAGGGTGAGATTTTCCAATGATGCCACAATATGCTCACAGTCAAACCTGACCATGGCCTTTCAGGTCCCTCACCTAAGCACAAACTTTCTCACAGTGGGGTGAGACTTTGATCTGTGTGTGTGTGTTCTGCATTTTGGCTGATTGATTTTTATTTGACAAAATAAAAAAATACTCTGCTATAGTCTCACTCATTCCTATCTGTCTCTCTCTGTCTGTATGTGTGTGTGTGTGTGGATTTGGGTGGTTTACGAGGACATTTGTTTAGATTACAAACTGGTAATTATGCATAAATATTTATGGTATTATGCTATAAATGTGGTTTATGAGGACATTTCTAGTGTCCTCATAATACAAATCCCTTAAAAAAACATACTAAACTATGTTGTTTTGAAAATGTAAAAATGCAGAAAGTTTTTTGTGAGGGTTAGGTTTAGGGGTAGGGTTTGGGGATAGAATCTATAGTTCGTACAGTACAAAAATCATTATGTCTATGGAGAATACTCGTAAGGATAGCCACATCAACGTGTGTGTGTGTGTGTGTGTGTGTGTGTGTGTTCTGCATTATATCTGATTTATTGATTTATTTGTTGTGTGTTTAGGTGGCAAGTTTAGGAAAAGTCACTTTGTACCACTCAGATTAAGGAAACAATTTTTATTTAAAAAAACTACAAATTCAGTTACAAAATGACCCGAACACAGATTAAGGGTTAATGAAGGAAAAGATCACAGCTAGAGCATGAAATCAGGAGTGTGTGAATATGTTAATTTCTCTGAGACTGAAGTTTCCAAAGTGCGTCAATCTAACCGTCCTACCACCTGTCTCCTTGACCCTATCCCCTCCCATTTTTTGCAAGCTGTCTCTCCATCAATATTACCCGCTCTCACACATATCATAAAAACATCTCATACAACTGGAAACTATCCCAACACATTTAAGCAGACTTAAATGGTAACCCCATTGCTAAAAAAAAACAAAACAAAAAAAAACAAAACACACATAACCCAACAGAATACGATAACTATAGGACAGTCTCTCTCCTACCTTTCTTGGCAAAAATGCTTGAGAGGGTTGAGTTCAACCGGTTATCTGCTTTTGTTTCACAGAACACCCTTCTCAATACACATCAGTCCAGCTTCAAATAAGGGCACTCAATGGAGACTGCCCTCCTGTCAGTAGCTGAAACCTGAGACTGGCAAGAGCTAACACCAGATTATCTGTCCTCATCCTTCTTGTCAGCCGTTTTTGACACAGCGAACCACTAGATCCTCCTGTCCACCCTCTCTGACCTGGGCATCACAGGAACAGCGCTTAGATAATTAAGTTGTACTTCACATTCAGATCCTTCAAGGTCTCCTGGAGAGGTATCCAAGTCAAACCAACTAACCACTGGTGTTCCTCATGGATCAGTACTTGGACCCCTCCTCTTCTCAATCTACACAACATAACTTGTGAAAGAACTCCTTGTGATCCCAGCCAAACCATCTGTTGACCACAACCTCACCATTCATCTTGGTTTAACTACCCTAAAGCCAATCAGGACAGCCCAGAACCTGGTGGTATTTGATGACCAGCTGAACTTCACCTCTCACATCTTGTCAACCAACCGGTCATGCAGGTTTACACTTTACAACATCAGGAAAATCAGATCTGCCTAAATATGCTGTGCAGCTCTTGGTCCTGATAATAGGGGGATTACTCTGATAGAGGCTGCAACCAACATCTGAAAATTACTGCCTTCAGAGGCTGTGTATGGAGGCAGGAAAGCATTAGGGCATGTTCGAATCCAAAATGTGGTTCACTTCCTGTCTACTGAGGTAAATTCATTTGGTCAGTTTTAGCATAGATCCAGCCTTCGCTGCATTTGATATCCCAAAAAATTATACGTGCGGTTCGCTGATTGGTTGAAAGAATAAACATGGCATCTGAAGAAGGGTGAAAGTAGTAATCAGTTTAATGTCCCATTTTTCATTTTAAAAATTATGACCCCATTTTTGGCAAGAAAAATCATTGTAGTTTATAAAATTTGCTTAGTTATGTTTTAAGCTCACTTTAAATAGTTTTAGATCATTAAACATGACGTTATGGTGCCTTGGAAGGCTTTCCAAAACTATTGTCCTTACCAGGTGCCTTCATATACAAATGCTGCATCTGAAAGCTAAAGCACACTAAAGGCCCTATAGGTACAACTGGACACAGTTTTTCTTGGTTTTTGGCAGACAGGATGTTCCAAGCTTCCTGGAGAACTTGCCAATGTTTTTCTATTTAGGCTGTCTCAGTTGCTTCTGTCTCTTCTTATAATCCCAGACTGACTCTATGACCACACTTACATGCACTTATGAAAATGATTTATTCCTGGGTTTTTGCAGAAATTGGCATTCTGGAACGTCATGTAAACAAGAATGCTGATTTCCTTATGCCGTTTAAGGGATTAAGAGGAGTTGGTTTAACAGACCTATATTTCTCCTAAAGAACTTTTTCTTATTGTGGTCATGCAAACGCATAAGCAGCATTTAAACCTGTTTTTGAGGAATGCGCATGTGCGTAAATAGACCGGATAACAAACATCACAGGATGCTGCCCAACAACATGTCAACACAGCGGAAATAATTCAACCTTTTTGGAAGTACAGTGGGAAAACCACGACTGTATAAACTATACCCATTTACTGAATACACACCAATGTAAAATACCAACTGTCCCTAAAGTGAAGAAACAGAGAACAAAATAGCAAAGTCTTCCTCGGATCCCATGTTTGTTATTTACACAAGCGTCGCAGGAAAATTACTTTGCCATGGAGAAAGCTGATTTCTGACCGAGCCGCATGTAAATGGGAGTAAAGAGAAAGCTGTGAACACAGCTCATATAACCATACGCCGATTTGAGCCTTAAGCAGCTTTCTTGCAATAAATGGCTTTCTTAATGGCTTATTTAAAAAATCTGACAAAGTAATAAATCCGCGTATACATGACATTTGAAATAATCACGTTCTTCTCTGCTTTTGACATTAATCCGTGAAGAAGCATGCGCTCAACACGTGTGCACTTTGGATGAGCCGGTAAGAACGCTGGTTTAGGTGTTTACATGCCATGCGAAATCAGCGTAATGGGCAAAAATCTACCTGTGTCCACCGGTTTATTCATAAGCCATTTATGGCCTTTACGCTGATGAAGGAACATGGTTTATTGCGTTTACATGACCACACATGTTGTCGGCTTATTAAGCATAATCAGTATAAGAACGTACATGTAAACGCGCTCAATGATGTTGAGATCTGTGCTCTGTGGGGGCCAAACCATATGTTGTAGGGCCCCTTGTTCTACTTCTATTCAATTCTATTTACAAAGGAAATGTTGAAATCGAAAATGTATATTTCCTACTGATACACTAATCAGTAAAAGAATATATCAATTAACCGTTTTAAGACAAATGTTTTTATGAACAATATAATGCTTGTAAGACCTTTGTACTGTATATGCAGTAGATAATTTGTAATTTGTCATGTTTACATTCTGCTTTCATGGCACCAATACTCTAACATGATACTCATGGACATAATTTGCACTGTTTACACTCTGTTATTGTAATTTATGATTTAGGTCACTATTACCTCCTTGAGACCAGGCGTAGTGTTATGCTCTGTGTCAGCTAGAAAAGTCATAATGATTAAGCTTACTGTCCCATGGGAAGAGGGACTTGAGGCAGCCTATGAGAAGAAGATGTTAAAATATGCTCATCTGGCCGCTGAGTGCAGGAAAAATGGATGCAGGGCTGCTACTTACCCTGTGGAAGTTGGTTGTCGAGGATTTATGGGAACAATTGAAAGACATTGGTATCATTGGATAAGCATTGAAGAAGTCTCTGAAGGAAATGGCAGAGGAGGCTGACTATGGTTAAGAAGGAAGGACGAAAAGTGGTGTTTGCAGAAGTGAGTAAGTAGGAATAGGGAACATTTGTGATATGTAGTGAGGTAGTATGTGGGAGAGAAAAGGGGTGGGGAGGAATTATTTCCACTGACCCACTCAGTTCTTATCCTAGGTGTTGGAGGGGTGGTTGACGCAGTCGTGTGGCTCGCCTCTCACGTCGCTCTCCTACTTAATCTGTTGGCGGATTGGTTTAAGGATATGCATTCATGGTAGGCGTAGTCTGATAGCTTGTCTTTTCTAACAGAGAAGAGGCCTTGGCTGTAGGGTAGGACTGCTCATGGTGTGTGTGTATCGAAATACAAATAAATAAGTGTGGAAACTGCAAGTACGATTAAAATAATTTAAACAGCATTTTCTTTTTAGTTTTAGATCAAGAAAGCATGTCACACTGCAGCACACTGCAAACAATTCTTGAAACCAATGCCGGTCCTACCTGTACACAAACTACTCAAGTTGCATAGTGGCCCTGATCCGCTAGGGGGCCCCCATGCTGTCGAAGACATTATAAGTAGCCTAGTACTGGAATTTCTTTTTATGCAAACATATCCATAACAGTAAAATATTTTATATACCATATAACATGCAAATATTAATGTACTGTCAAATGTAGAGGAGTCGGGGGACTACAATTATAATTATTATAATTATTATAATTAATTCTTTCATTTCTGTTTCGGGCAAGCGGCAAGTAATGAAATACGTAATGTAGTAGATAGATCTTTGTGTCAGGAGTAAACATAAAAGCATGGAAAATTAAAACATGGCATATGTGTTTTAGAATTTAATAAAGAAGCACATACCTGTTCAAACATGCAAGCTCTGCTTATATGTCATGTCAATTTACAATATCCATTAGCACATTTAGTCCTAATTTTGCACATCTGGATTACCATATGTTTACTTCAAATTTCTTGAGAAAAATGTCTTTCATGTTTTCCGGTAAATTATGTGCTCAGAAAAACTCATATGTGTGTCATAATTTTTAAGAAAGCTAGATGGTGCTAGAGAGTTATGTTTGGCAAGGATTTCAATTAAATTAAAATTAAATGAAAATGTTATTTATTTCATTGTTCATTTGTCCTACTGCCATTTTTGATATGTATTTATCTTTCTTCAGACTGCATTCATTTAATCTTGATCATGTTTGATATGTTTAATATTTTAGTTATTATAGTATACAATATAAATAGTTACATATATATACTGGTGGCCAAACATTTGGAATAATGTACAGATTTTGCTCTTATGGAAAGAAATTGGTACTTTTATTCACCAAAGTGGCATTGTATAATCAGGACATTCATAATGTGAAACATTACTATTACAATTTGTAAAAAAAAAAAAAATCAGAACTTCTTAAACTACTTCAAAGTGTTCTCATAAAAAAAATCCTCCATGTGCAGTAATGACAGCTTTGCAGATCCATGACATTTTATCCCACACTTCCTGTAGCACTTGCCATAGATGTGGCTGTCTTGTCGGGCACTTCTCACACACCTTACAGTCAAGCTGATCCCACAAAAGCTCAATGGGGTTAAGATCCATAACACTCTTATTATGGCCCCTCTAACCTTTACTTTTTGTTTTTCTGTTTCAAAAGTGGCTTTTTCTTTGCAATTCTTCCCATAAGGCCTGCACCCCTGTAACGTTGTTGGCTGCTGGGAATGACTATGACGAAGACGTGAAAATGAAGAACCCAAGTGCAGTTTATTTACAAAGCACGTGAAATCCAAAAAACCCTAACCATAAACGTGATCTAACAAAAACATAAACTAGACTTGACTATGACTATGACTACAAAACAACATTCTCATTCACATTCAATACTTGACTACTAGACAATGAAAACATGAGGGCTTAAATACAAGACATGGGAGAACATAAACCAATGAACAAACAGAACTCATAACAAGCTAATTAAACAATAAACCAATGAAAACATGACACATGAACATGGAGGGAAAACAGAAATCACATGACAAGGGAAACAGGAACACATGACATGAAACAGGAACTAGAATTTCAAAATAAAAGACATGAATCAACAGAATACACATGACATATCCTCCCCACTAAGGGGTGGCTCCTGACACCCCAACACATAAACAAAACACATAAAACATGACATAAATTCAAAGTTCTGTAGGGAGCTGGGGGGGGGGGTGCCTTGAGGTGTGAGGCGTGGCATGGCGAGAAAGGGCAAGGGGCATGGGACCAAGGCAAAGTCCATGGGGGGTGGAGCCATGAGAGGCTCGAGAGGCGGAGCCATGGAAGGCGGAGCCGTGAGAAGCTCGAGGGGCGGAGCCATGGAACTTTGTGCCCAGAGAGTAGCCGAAGACTCGAAGGGCCAGGGTGGAGCCGATGGCAGGGAGGACCAAGGCGTTGCTGGAGGCTCGGAGGAGCAAGGCGGAGCTGGGGGATCGGAAGACTGAGGTGGAGCCGGTGGGACTGAGGACCAAGGTGGAGCTGTAGGGAAGGAGGTCCCCGGTGAAGCTGACAGATCGGAGTGACGAGGCGCAGACAGAGGATCGGAGAGCCAAAGCGGAGCCAGGTGACCGACAGACCAAGGAGGAGCCAGAGGGACGAGGGACCCCGGCAAAGCCGACAGGCTGAAAGACCGTTCTGCGGAACCGAGGGAACGCAGAGCTGAGGCAATGTCGAGGGACTGACAGGCCAAGGCGAAGCCCAGGGCTCGGAGGGTCCAGGCGGGGTCGGAGGGCCGAAAGTTCTCCTTGCCTGCTCAGGAGATCTAAGGGTGGGAATAAGGGTGGGAGTCATCTCCAGGTCCCACTGCTCAGGTGTGGCTGTGACATGGCATGGAGCAGGCTGAGGCATTGCTGTGACGTGGCATGGAGCAGGCTGAGGCGTTGCTGTGACGTGGCATGGAGCAGGCTGAGGTGTTGCTGTGACTTGGCATGGAGCAGGCTGAGGCGTTGCTGTGACGTGGCATGGAGCAGGCTGAGGCGTTGCTGTGACTTGGCATGGAGCAGGCTGAGGCGTTGCTGTGACTTGGCATGGAGCAGACTGAGGCGTTACTGTGACGTGGCATGGAGCAGGCTGAGGCGTTGCTGTGACGTGGCATGGAGCAGGCTGAAGCATTGCTGTGACGTGGCATGGAGCAGGCTGAGGCGTTGCTGTGACGTGGCATGGAGCAGGCTGAGGCGTTGCGGTGACTTGGCATGGAGCAGGCTGAGGCGTTGCTGTGACGTGGCATGGAGCAGGCTGAGGCGTTGCTGTGACGTGGCATGGAGCAGGCTGAAGCGTTGCTGTGACGTGGCATGGAGCAGGCTGAGGCGTTGCGGTGACTTGGCATGGAGCAGGCTGAGGCGTTGCTGTGACGTGGCATGGAGCAGGCTGAGGCGTTGCTGTGACGTGGCATGGAGCAAAAGATGGCGCTAGCTCAGTGACCATGACTAGAAACTCTGGCTTGGCGGCCATGATGTGAAACTCTGGCTCGGCGGCGGCCATGTCGTGGACTTCTGGCTTGGTGGCGGCCATGTCGTGGACCTCTGGCTCGGCGGCGGCCATGTCGTGGACCTCTGGCTTGACGGCGGCCATGTCGTGGACCTCTGGCTCGACGGCGGCCATGTCGTGGACCTCTGACTCGGCGGCGGCCATGACGTGGACCTCTGACTCGGCGGCGGCCATGACGTGGAACTCTGGCTCGGCGGCCATGACGTGGAACTCTGGCTCGGCGGCCATGACGTGGAACTCTGGCTTGGCGGCCATGACGTGGAACTCTGGCTCGGCGGCGGCCATGTCGTGGAACTCTGGCTCGGCATCCGCCTCCCCCACAGTGAACGGGGAACCAATGAACCGTAGGGCGAGGTCGATATATTGAGCCAGGCTGAGGGAACTGCGACCGCCAGGCATCAAAAAAGAAATGGACTCATTCAGTCCAAATCTAAAACAGTCTTTGAGTGCAACCTCATTAAAGTCCACCTGGAAGGCCAGATTGCAAAAGTCCTCCACATAATCCTCCAGAGGACGATTACCCTGACGTAGGCACAGAAGCCGAACTGCTGGGTTCATGGTTGAGTCAAGTATTCTGTAACGTTGTTGGCTGCTGGCAATGACTATGACGAAGACGTGAAGATGAAGAACCCAAGTGCAGTTTATTTACAAAGTACGTAAAATCCAAAAAACTCTAACCATAAACGTGATCTAACAAAAACATAAACTAGACTTGACTATGACTATGACTATGACTATGACTATGACTACAAAACAACATTCACATTCACATTCAATACTTGACTACTAGACAATGAAAACATGAGGGCTTAAATACAAGACATGGGAGAACATAAACCAATGAACAAACAGAACTCATAACAAGCTAATTAAACAATAAACCAATGAAAACATGACACATGAACATGGAGGGAAAACAGAAATCACATGACAAGGGAAACAGGAACACATGACATGAAACAGGAACTAGAATTTCAAAATAAAAGACATGAATCAACAGAATACACATGACAACCCCTGAGTCTTCTCTTTACTGTTGTACATGAAACTGGTGTTGAGTGCGTAGAATTCAATGAAGCTGTCAGCTGAGGACATGTGAGGTGTCTATTTCTCAAACTAGAGACTCTAGTGTACTTATCCTCTTGTTTAGTTGTACATCTGGCCTTCCACATCTCTTTGTCCTTGTAGAGCCAGTTGTCCTTTGTCTTTGAAGACTGTAGTGTACACCTTTGTATGAAATCTTCAGTTTTTTGGCAGTTTCAAGCATTTTATAGCCTATATTCCTCAAAACAATGATTGACAATGATGAGTTACTTGAGAAAGCTGTTTCTTTTTTTTGCCATTTTTGACCTAATATTGACCTTAAGACATGCCAGTCTATTGCATACTGTGGCAACTCAAAAACAAACACCAAGACAACGTTAAGCTTCATTTAACGAACCAAATAGCTTTCAACTGTGTTTGATATAATGGCAAGTGATTTTCTAGTACCAAATTAGCAATTTAGCATGATTACTCAAGGATAAGGTGTTGGAGTGATGGCTGCTGGAAATGGGGCCTGTCTAGATTTTATTAAAATTACTTTTTTCAAATAGTGATGGTGCTGTTTTTTTACATCAGTAATGTTCTGATTATACTTTGTGATAGTTGAATGCCACTTTGGTGAATTAAAGTACCAATTTCCTTCCGAAACAGCAAAATCTGTACATTATTCCAAACTTTTGGCCGCCAGTGTATAAACAGTTGTACAGTTGTAACAAGAACTGCAGGCCGAGTGCTGCAGGTAATCACAACTTATTTAGGGCCATACAGCACGATTGTGATATTGCTTTTTGTTTTGACCCTGGCCTTTCTCTCTCTGCCTCTTAGTGGCAGTATGGGGGCAGACTGTGGTTGGCTGGGGGAAGTAATTGTTTAATTGGTTAATTTGTTTGTGGGGGGTATTAAAGTAGTTTAGTTCTTTTGTTTTTGGTCTCTCTCTCCCTCTAGAGTGGTTGCATCTCCCCAGAGGAGACCTTAGCTTTACTCTTTCTTTCATGCTCCCCATCATTTACAGCTCCAATGGATTTTGTTGTTGTTATTGTTCCTTTGTTTAACCCCTAAGTCCCCGACGCACCACAGGCCACCCCTGATTGAGCAGGAATGTACCGAATACCTGTGAGTATTAAGGGGGGTACATACCAGGCCTTGATGGATTCAGGTTGCAATCAAACCTCCATCCATCAATGTCTGGTTCAAGATGAGGCTTTGGGTGCTCATCACATGGTGAAGGTGAGGTGTGTGCATGGGGATGTCCACGGTTATCCGGTAGTGATGATGACTATTACATTTTGGGGACAAAAGCATAGTGCCGAGTCAGCGGTTAGTCCCCGCCTCACCCATCCAGTGAGTACGAATTGGTCCAGTCTTTACCACTTTATTGATGGAAATTTGTGCGGATGGGTCCTGTAACAAAGCATCTTGGGTGTGTAGTTTGTGATTTCGCTTGCTAGGGAGGCGGAGCCGGGGCCGTCCACGTCAGCTCCACGGCAGGATGACGTACGGGAAGGGGAAGCCTCAGCTTCCCCAACCCTTAGAGGATTCCCCGCAGGGGATTTCCCTCTGGAGCAGATGCGAGACGAAACTCTTAGACACGCCTTCGACCAAGTGAATGTAATTGATGGTCAACGTCTTCAGCCAGACATTGCACTCGGATATCCGATATAAAAAATATATAATAAATATATAATATATAAAAATACTTTTTGATTATAAATGATCAGTTGTATCGAGTGACACAGGATGTTCAGACAAAAGAAGATACAACCCAGTTGTTCATAGTGAAGAGTCACTGGGAAATGCTATTCCAGACGGCTCATCATAATACAATGGCAGGTCACTTAGTGCAGGAAAAGACAATGAATTGCCTAATGGCCCATTTCTACTGGCCAGGCATTCGCATGGATGTTCGCAGGTGGTGTGCGGCATGCCGCAAATGTCAGCTGGTAAATCCGCCAGCCACGCCAAGAGCGCCTTGATGGAGGTTCCCTTCAAAAGAATTGGTATGGACCTCGTCGGGCCAATAGAGCAGACTGCACGCAGGCATCACTTTGTGTTAATTCTGGTGGACTATGCAACGTGATATCCGGAAGCAGTGCCCCTGTGCGACATCTCAGCACGTAGTGTTGCAGAGGCACTCTTCAGAATAATCTCCCGAGTGGGGATTCCGAAAGAAATTCTCACTGAACAAGGCACTACTTTTATGTCACGTACACTACACATGCTGTCCGAATTATTAGGTATTAAATCTATTTGGACAAGCGTGTACCACCCACAAACAGACGGCTTGGTCGAACAGTTTAATCAGACCATGAAAAACATGATTTGTAAGTTCATGCACGAAGATGTTTGGAATTGGGATAAGTGGCTTGAACCTGTTATTCGCAGTCTGAGAGGTCCTGCAAGCCTCCACAGGGTTCTCCCCATTTGAATTATTTGTATGGGCATAAGCCTCACGATTTCTTAGACGTCGTGAAGGAAAATTTGGAGGAGGGATCTTCAAACAGCAAAAACGAAATTCAATACGTTCTTGACCTGACAGCAAAACTCCACACATTGGGGCAGCTATCACAGGATAATTTGCTACAGGCTCAAGAATGTCAGTCCTACGGGAAATGTATGTGCAGCGTAGTTCTAGCGGGAAGATTAGCAGCTGTACATCATCGCACCATTAGCTAGGTAACTCCTAGCCAATCACATGTAAGCCATCACTTTATACGTCTGCTCACAATCTATCACATTGCTGTTTCAGTGTGTGCTAACACGGCAACCTCCACCACCCCACCGCCACCAGTTGAGTCCCGTCCTGCATGGGGTAGACTCCTCGCCCCTGCCTCCTATCTCTGGCAGGATTTGATGGTTCCAAGTACAACTTCTTTAGACCAGCTAGACAGGGCTTACGCCAAAGAGAGACATTACATTCCTGTTTCATATTCATCAAATAAATGTAATCTAAGACTTTACTCAAGTCTGTGAGTCTTCCTGATAGAATTTGCACAGGGAGATAAAGTCCTTGTACTACTACCCACATCAAGCTCTAAATTACTCGCAAAGTGGCAAGAGCCCTTTGAGGTCACATGGCGAGTCGGGGAAGTCAATTATGAGGTTAAACAAATGGATGGGGGTGGAGCACGTCAAATTTACCATCTCAACCTCTTAAAACCATGGAGGGAAGTGGTTCCCGTATCCTTGGTGGGATGGTGGTTCCGGAGAGGGAGGAGCTCGGGCCAGAGGTGAACTTAAAAGCCAATCGAGGCACCCCAGTCACTTGCGGAGACCATCTTTCACCATCACAATTCACGGACATGGCCTGGTTGCAAAGAGAATTCTCTGACATGTTCTCGCCCCTTCCTGGTCATACAAACTTCATAAGACACCATATCGAAACAGCCCCAGGTTGTGGTGCGCAGCCATCCCTACCGGTTACCCGAGCACAAAAAAAGTGGTTCAGGAAGAATTAAAGGTCATGTGAAATATGGGGGTAATAGAAGAATCCCACATTGACTGGGCCAGCCTGGTGGTACCAGTTCCCAAAGAGTGACGTCTCAGTCTGGTTCTGTGTGGATTATAGAAAAGTCAACACGGTGTCTAAATTTGACACACATCCAATGCCATGTATTGATGAACTGCTCCATCGGTTGGGTGCGGCTTGATTTTATTCGACACTGGATTTGACAAAGGGATACTGGCAGATCCCCAATGTCCTGCGAGAAAATGGCCTTCTCCACACCATTTGGCTTACACAAATTTGTGACCCGACAGTGGTCGGAGCCATACCAACAGGATTTTATGCAGGT
The DNA here is from genome assembly GCF_019703515.2 of Myxocyprinus asiaticus. Taxonomy (NCBI): domain Eukaryota; kingdom Metazoa; phylum Chordata; class Actinopteri; order Cypriniformes; family Catostomidae; genus Myxocyprinus; species Myxocyprinus asiaticus. The sequence goes on from NC_059379.1 coordinate 38,494,957, forward strand.
AAAAACTGTGCTATGTGGTGGGCCGTTGTTACATGCTCCGGATTTTGCTCTCCTGTTTGTTTTACAGACCTTGCCTCTCTGACCGACATGTCGGACAGAGGGTTGGGAGCCATGTTGTCCCAGGTGGTCAAGGGGGAGGAGCGCCCGGTGCTGTACGTCAGCTGGAAACTTTCGGCGAGAGACCGCCGTTGAGAAGGAATGTCTGGCCATCAAGTTGGCAGTCCTCACACTTCGGTATTACCTCCTGGGATGGGCTTTCACCCTCTGTTCGGACCATGCCTTGCTCCATTGGCTCCATCGCATGAAGGATACTAACACGCGGATCACCCATTGGTATCTGGCCCTCCAGCCATTTAAGTTCGAGGTGGTCCACAGACCGAGGGTGCAGATGGCTGTTGCAGACTTCCTCTCCAGAAATGGGGGGAGGAGTACTGGGCAGGCCAGATGACTCCCTGGCCTGAGATGGCCGGTGGGGTTATGTGGTAGTGGGGGCATGGCTGAGCGCCGATTTGTGAATGGAGAGCAAGATCAGGAGATGTGAACTGTAAAGATCATCACCTGTCATTGATTGTCTCTAACAGCTGTTTCTTATTGCAGTGAGAGTGGAGACGGTTAAAAGAGTGAGCCAGAGATCAGTGGAGGGAGAGACACATGCTCAGAGAGACTCGTTAGAGTGCAGTGCTGAAAAGCCAAATCTTGTGTGCTGAAAAGCAAAATCCTTTATGTTGAGACTGAAAAGTTGTAAAATAAAAATACCTTTTTGAGTTGGATTTTGCCGTCTCCCGCTTCCTCCTCACATCCCATCCTTGAACATTGTTCCAACCATTTTTATGCGTTATGAGCCAGTTAAGTTTAATGTACATTGAGTCAGTGCAAACGCAGTAATCAAAAACATACTCAAGGTGCAAACATGCTTTTGTGTGCATCTGCGCTGTTTTTCTATTATAGATCAGTGATACTGAGACACGCTGGATGAGTGTCTTTAACTGTTGCGCTGGCTAAATCTCACTTTGTTTCTTTAAGCGCCTCGCACAGAATTGCAGCATTTTTAGACACCAAGTTAAAAAGACTTACATTTTTATAAACACATCTCTAAACACCTGCGTTGTTTCATTCGTTGTGCTGTGTTCTGAAGAAGAGTAGGCTGACTTTATGTGACTGTTGCCATTAAAAATGATTCCAGATTGTTTTTTACCAAGCAATGTTTCAGCGCTTGATAAACGGTAAGACGTAAACCTCATGGATGTGTGAACTTGCCGGTGCAAAGCACATATACAGGCAGTGATGGTTTGATTATTTTTGTTTGACTTTAATGCAAGATTTTGTTGGGCCTCATGTACTCAGATAGAAGACAAAGGCAGGCCTAACAGTCGTAAAAGCCTGACCACATACAAAGTCATAAATCTTACTGATAAAAACCGCACTAAAATCAAACAAAGGGAGTCCAAAACAGACTACAAATCCCATGAACTTTTGCTCACTAAAGGATCAAACACTCAACTCCTATTGGATGAGGCACACAACAGAATGGCCCTCAACCATGACGTCATAGGGAGTAGAAATAACTCTGAGATGCTTCCGGGATTTGCTTCCAGCAACTTTGCTCGCCGTGTGTAGATGCAGCTCATCGCTGCTCTCAGGTGTAGCCTCGTGACACAAGGAAGTAACGTCCGACTTGAAACTGTGGCCATACAATCTCCATCTCGCTGGACGAGTTGAGATTACTCTGTGTTCTACCAAACACTCTAACGGAACCGAAGGAGACCGCTGAGCAATCCGCATCTTCATCCGTTTGCCTGCAGAAGTGAAGAGATAAAAGATTTCTTTTCCATCTTCAATCAAGTCGACGTCACTGATTTCTCCGCCAGCCTGCCGAGAATCAGCAGCCGTACCGCCCACCGACAGAGCGAGGAAACGGCCTCCCGTCATCACCCGACCCTCGAGGAACCGAGTCGGAGTTAAAGGACAGATGAACACACATTCTAGCTGCATCCTCATGCGATTCAAGAGGTTTACGTCTGGGCAGTGATAGAATATTATAGTGTGTTGTTCTTGTGTATCAAGGTTATTGCTCGTACAGTTTACGGACCGCAGAGTCTGCTCATTGCTGTTAATAATACTCAAGGTATTACTTTAATGTATGGTTATCACGAATGAGATCTGCTGTGTTGTAGTCCAACCACATTGGACTGTTGTGTATTTCTGCCATCGCAGGTGAGTCCGACACCAAGTTTATGCATTAAAGAATCAAAGACCGCGGGACGATTTACGAGCCGTCCATCGCGTATCTGAGTGATAAACTAACAGCTGCTTTCTCTCCCACGATCGCGAAACCTGCTTTGGGGCCATCACTTTATTCTCTCTCTCGTACTAACCACACACACACATGCGACCCCTCACAAACATTCTCGCACACACTTTTGGCTAGTAGATAACTTCGTGATAAAGCTCAGCTTTACTGGTAAACGCCATTGACCGGTTTCTCTCCGCCCACATTCGCGGCCATATTCTCTGGCCAGAAATCTTGCGTGACATACTCTCCACGAGAGTCACGTCCGCCATTTTGTGCGCATCCCTCCTTACACACACACACACACACACACACACACACACACACACACACACACACATCTCTCTCTCTCACACACACACCTTCCTCATGTGTTATAGGATTATTTTGGTTACCATATCTAATCACGTCACTGTTTAGTTTGTAGTTGTAAGTCGGAAGTTTATTGACTGCATTGTATTAATTATTAATTTATATTACTGCAGAAATATACTTTGTTATATTTCAAAGAGAAGTGTTTTGGTTTGTTTTGCATACACCTGTGTCAGATGCTGACAGGGGATGCCAGTGCTCGGATTCAAGCCTTCATTGTTTTTGTTTTTCGAAAATCAATGTCGATTTTCCTAAGAGAACAATCTAATATTGAGACTGTTATACTATCTGGTTATTAGTCCCTGATTCCAAGGTGGTGCCCTGGCGATATTAATCCTTATTAATATTCTATTGATTTTTGATAATTGATAATTATCTTTGATTGTTGAATTTGAAGGATCAATAAGCTAGTGTTCATTTTAATCAATGTTTCATTGTTGTTAACAATTAAGGATTATCTTTGATAATTGTTGATTTAAAGGATTAAAAAAGCTAACATTGATTCAAATCAATGTTCTATTGATTTTAATACTTAATAATTATCTTTGATAATTATTAATTATTACTAATAACCAAACCGCTCCTAAACATAGTGCACTACATTTACTGGAGCCCCATATGAGGTTTTAATGAGTTAGATTCTATTATTTCATTTAAATATTAATTAATAACTAAAGAAATTATTATTAATTATTTCTGATAGTAACACTGATCTAAACAACCAGTAAAGCCCTACATAATAATTGGTGCCCCGTGTGAGGCATCCTAAGTGCCAGTTTGTCACAGTGTGTATGCATAAGAATCCAAAGTAATAACTTGAATCAGTACTTCAAAGTTTGGTTCTGTTTGACAATTGACTTCTTACAACTTGCCAAGCATAAGCCAGTGTGGTGTGAAAGTGCTCTTAGGAGTGAATTAGGGGTTGGTAAGTTTACGATAGTCTGCTTAAAGCCTGCTGTTGTTGTTATTTAACTCCTAACGCTTTCACCTAGATGTTACAGAGAGGTGCCAAGTCACTTCATTGACATCCACAAAAGAGAAAACGCAGTGAAATTTGCACATTACATAACAGTAGACCGTAAGCCACAGGTCGAAGCCTCTCACCAGTGCATTCGTGTTAGCATTATAGAAACTGTAAAACAACAAGCTATCAGAGCCACTGTGTCACAATAATTTTTACTGCCATAGTAAAATGAGTCACCAATCGCCCCGCGTGACAGTCGACCCAGCACTGCAAGATGTGGTTGCTGCTGTCCTCCATCTCTTCGTAGAGGAGAGAGATAACCTTAATGGCTACAATATTAGTCGTTGTGATGAAGCATTGCAGGAACTAGTTGATTATGTCAACAACCCGGTTGGGAAGCCAAAGAGCACAATCCCGGACCTAGTGGGCCAAATGTTCCTTCTTCATCACAGCAGAACCCAACTGAAAACCGCAGAGCACCAGGCCCAGCTCGCCCAGCTGCAGAGCAGCTACCAAGCGGTGCAGAGGGAAAATCTCAGCCTGCACCAAGAAGTTAGGTGCACCCAAGCTGAGAAAATCCAGGCACAGGAAGATAATGCCCGGATGCAGGAGGAAAATGAAACCCTGCGCAGTCAGCTTCAAGCTGCCCAGCTAAGAGTAGAATCAGATCAGGTAAGTGTAGCTGAAACACACAGCACAACATTTGACATAGAAGAGGGCCCCCTCTTTAGCACTACGCGTAGAAATATGCCCCTGAGAAACCCAGGGACACACGCTTGGAGCCGAGCTGCCCCTAGTGGTACAGTCTCTGACTTCGTCCTCCAATACACCTTTCAAGCTCCTCCAGCGGCCCGCTGGTTGGATGCAGGTGGCCCTCCTTACAGTTGGCCCCCTCAGTCAGTTTTCAGTCACGCCACCTTGTGTTTCAAACCGACTGATTCCACACCACGGAGGGGGGACAACTACTTCCAAGTCCAGAGTGGCGTAAGTGACTCGAAGATCCCTTTAGTCAGTGAGCCGTAAGCAACCCGGGGTCCACCCCCACGCGTGGACTGGACTCCTTCCCCACCACGAAGGGGAGGAAATCATCCTCATCGCTATAGTGATCCAAGTGACTATGGTGTTTCAGATGACTCGGATGACCCGTGGTCATACCGACACCAAGGCTTGCGCAAACAAGAAGGTGGGTGGGTAGAAAATGTTTCAAACCCCCTCAGAGAACAAGATTTGAGAAAAGAAATGGAGGATATAAGGAGATGCTTGACTGAGTTAGTAACGAAGCTTGACGTGCTCTGTTGTTCACCAGGTCTGCCGAACTCCTCAAAGGAACATGGCACTGAAACCATGTCAGTATGACTAGAAGATGTACCCCCTCCAATTAACACCAAAGTTTACTTTGTAGGTTGGGGAAAAGGGAACAGGGTCCAAGTTGCTCCACAAAACAGTCACTCCTAACACCCCACACCCTCCTTTTCTGACCTTGGGCGATCTGTTCCGTAAGGGCAACGCCTGACACATGGGTGCATCGGCTCCCACGCACTACTCGACACTGGTTCCGAAATAAGTCTAATGGGTTCCAACACCTTCGCAGAGGTGGCTAGAGCAAAGCTCTCCCTTGGCAAACTTTTACAGACAGAACTGCAGCGTAAGCATCACAAGCTACACGCAAGATAAGTTGTCTATCACAAAATGGGTGTGGATCGACCTTACCTTTCAAGGGATGATGCAAATAGACCCTGTTTACATATGTCCCATTAATATGGAACCACTGTTAATTGGCCAGGACTTACTGAACCGATTGGCTCCGCTCATTGACTGCCGTCGTGGACACGTGGGCTCAGGTTGATATACCGAGACCACTTGTTCCAGAAAACAGTTCGCCAGCTTCAGATGGACAAGTCGCTATCATCCAAAAATCCAGCAGAGATGACGACTCACAACAAGAACAATTACAGGACCTGAATAAAACCCTTAAGGGTACTATAGTCACTGTAAATTTGCACTCCGTTCTTATCAATAACACTTTGCACACTTTAGGGACTTTGTCAGAGAAAACATAACTTATATGCGTATCATTAGATCTAATGCAGGATCTCCTCAGGGAAATTAGCTCCTCAGTCTACAGTCTGAGTGGTGGAAGGATACCAGCTTACCTGGTCTCCCTAGACCTTGTCGAATAAATCCTTAGATCTGCTACTATCTCCATTGTGCAACCTTCACAGATACACCTGGCATATCGTTTTGGCAGTGCAATTCCAATCCATGTAAATCCTCAGAACCTCGAAATAGGATTTATCCTCAATCTACCATCACAGGCAGAATATATACAGACTAAAGTCCATATTTAATGTTGGTTTTCAGAGAGGTAATGAACAAGATTCAAGGTAGCATGTCCATCAAAGATGAAGGAACAGAGACAAGGGTAGAGTGAGCAGGCAATCACTGGCTCGTTAACACATCAGCCACCGAAGTCCCAATGTCATACAACCGCCATGATACAGCAATTAAACTAACACTACCAAAACAAACGGTGTTCTTAACGGTTCCCCAGGAGCCACCGTGCACATTGACGATATTGTCCTCCATCACCTCAACGTCGACAAACATGATGCAGAAATTGAGATCATGGATGCATTTAGAGGTCACACCCTTCAACAGCAGCTTCAGGCCGAAGGGACGAAATTAGTGAAGTTCAGTCTCAAACCGACTGGCTTGACCACTATATTTCCTAGTCACATAAGCAGATCATCATCTTACCGAGAACACCCTATCAGTTTGGTTGGCCTCTGGCTCCTCCTTAGTGGTTGGCTCATCGCTATTATTGCACACACCATGTACAACTACATTCAACACCTACAGGCCAGACTGGACTCCCTGCTTGTACAGCTGCGTTTTACACACCAGTCTGAGCCCATCCCACAGGTTAACCCCAATCATTTCCAAGGATAAGCCTTTTAACCTTTAACCCTCCTTTCCTCTAACATTTTGTTCCTAGTAACCAAGGTCAGGTTCTACTTTGATTTTGTGTCATGACCAAAGAACAACAAAGGATTGTGTTATGGTTAATGCTGTGCCTTCCAATAACTTGTAATGTTTGTGTGATGAATGTAGTTTTAGATTTAGCTAGAAGTTCTATGCCCAGATGTGCCTCAATCTCTGTCCAGACGATAAAGCCTCTGTGAACTGTAATGAACTGTATGGACTGTGCAACCATTTTCTTTCCTATCAGGAATACATGGATGGCGTAACCCACAGGTTACTGTGAACCATCAAGAACTGTTCAGCCCTTCAGTTGCTCTAAAGATGCTGGACAACAACCAACTCTTCAGACCAAAGGGGGAATGTTGGGCCTCATGTACTCAGATAGAAGACAAAGGCAGGCCTAACAGTCGTAAAAGCCTGACCACATACAAAGTCATAAATCTTACTGATAAAAACCGTGCCAAAATCAAACAAAGGGAGTCCAAAACAGACTACAAATCCCATGAAGCTTTGCTCACTAAAGGATCAAACTCTCAACTCCTATTGGATGAGGCACACAACAGAACCAACCATGACATCATCGGGAGTAGAAATAATCTGAAATGCTTCCCGGGATTTGCTTCCAGCAATTTTGCTCGCCGTGTGTAGACGCAGCTCATCGCTGCTCTCAGGTGTAGCCTCGTGGCACAAGGAAGTAACGTCCGACTTGAAACTGTGGCCATACAATCTCCATCTTGCTGGAGTTGAGATTACTCTGTGTTCTACCGAACACTCTAATGGATCCGAAGGAGACCGCTGAGCAATCCGCATCTTCATCCGTTTGCCTGCAGAATTGAAGAGATAAAAGATTTCTCTTCCATCTTCTATCAAGTCGACGTAGCTGATTTCTCCACCAGCCTGCCGAGAATCAGCAGCCGTACCGCCTGCCGACAGAGCGAGGAAACGGCCTCCCGTCATCACCCGACCCTCGAGGAACTGAATCGGAGTTAAAGGACAGATGAACACACATTCTAGCTGCATCCTCATGCGATTCAAGAGGTTTACGTCTGGGCAGAGATAGAATATTATAGTGTGTTGTTCTTGTGTATCAAGGTTATTGCTTGTACAGTTTACGGACCGCTGAGTCCGCTCATTGCTGTTAATAATACTCAAGGTATTATTTTAACATACAGTTATCATGAATGAGATCTGCTGTGTTGTAGTCCAACCACATTGGACTGTTGTGTATTTCCGCCATCGCGGGTGAGACCGACACTGAGTTTATCCATTAAAGAATCAAAGACCGCGGGACGGTTTACGAGCTATCCACCGCATCTCTGAGTGATAAACTAACAGCTGCTTTCTCTCCCACGATCGCGAAACTAGCTTTGGGGCCGTCACTTTATTCTCTCTCTCTCTTGTACTAACCACACACACACACGCGACCCCTCACAAACATTCTCGCACACATTTTTGGCTAGTAGATAACTTCGTGATAAAGCTCAGCTTTGTCCCTAAGTTATCGTACAAGCGGAGACACGCGGTAAACTGGTAGACGCCATTGACCAGTTTCTCTCCGCCCACATTTGCGGCCATATTCTCTGGCCGGAAATCTTGCGTGACATACTCTCCACGAGAGTCACGTCCGCCATTTTGTGCGCGTCCCTCCTTACACACACACACATACACACGCTCTCTCTCGCACACACACACACCTTCCTCATGTGTTATAGGATTATTTTGGTTACCATATCTAATCACGTCACTGTTTAGTTTGTAGTTGTAAGTCGGAAGTTTATTGACTGCATTGTATTAATTATTAATTGATATTACTGCATAAATAAACTTTGTTATATTTCAAAGAGAAGTGTTTTGGTTTGTTTTGCATACACCTGTGTCAAATGTTGACGGGGCCAGTGCTCGAATTCAAGCCTTCATTGTTTTTCTTTTCGAAAATTTTCCTAAGAGAACAATCTAATATTGAGACTGTTATACTATCTGGTTATTAGTCCCTGATTCCAGGGTGGTGCCCCAGCGATATTAATCCTTATTAATATTCTGTTGATTTTTTTTAATTGATAATTATCTTTGATGATTGTTGAATCTGAAGGATCAATAAGCTAGTGTTAATTTTAATCAATGTCTCATCGATATTAACAATTAACGATTATCTTTGATAATTGTTGATTTAAAGGATTAAAAAAAAAGCTAACATTGATTCAAATCAATGTTCTATTGATTTTAATAATTAATCATTATCTTTGATAATGATTAATTATTGCTAATAACCAAACCCGCTCCTAAACGTAGCACACTATATTTACTGGAGCCCCATATGAGGTTTTAATGAGTTAGATTCAATTAATTAATTAAAATATTAATTAATAACTAAATAAATAATTATTAATTATTTCTGATAGTAACACTGATCTAAACAACCAGTAAAGCCCTACAGAGACATGGCTTTCAAGTGACGCTTGAGTGAGCAGGACATTCCATTTTACAAAACACTGATTCCTCATTTGCTTTCCTTGCATCCTTTCCTCATTTCCTAAGAGGGTGGATCTAGGATGCAAGGAATGTAAACGAGACTGCACAATTTCCAAAATGAGATGCCACTGGTCCAACAAACTCCAGCAAACAGGGGAATGTTTTAAAGCACCACAGTCACAGTGTTTACACTCCTACTAATGGATTACTTATAGTTTACTTTGCTTTTTAAACTGGGATACAGTAAAGTATTTTAACATCCAAAAAATTATACACTTCTCCTTTAAGAGCTGATATGCAAGAGAGTGTGTACTGAAAATATTTCAGAGACAGACAGATGGAGCAAATTTGACAGCAAGTCTTGTTTGACTGAAGAGCTGTCAGACTAGTTTAGCATTTTCTAATCTGTTATATGTGTGACTAGTCTCCAATAAAAAAGTGGAAAGTGGAGTTGATTTCAGCTGATTTCAAAAACGAAAACTGTCACCTGTCTTTTTTCCCATCTCAGCCCATCTGTGAGCTCAGGCACATTCGTCTCCATAGAAACGAGAGAATCATTGTTAATGTCAGAGTCACTGTTGTTTCTGCTGCTTCCTGGAAGAGAGGAAGACATGTGCAGATAAAAATGTCCCAAATGGAAAGTTCCTGCACATCTGCTTTTAATGGATCGTTAGAAATATGAATTACTGGAAAATGATCCATGCAGAAAATCAATATGCAGCAGACAGAAAGAAAAGAGACATCAGGATGATGGAAAACCAGAAACTGGCTGAATGCTATGAATGACACCGAGTCAAAAAATAAAGAAAAGCACTTGAGTATAAGTTATATTAAATATTCATATAATACATTCATATGCTGAAAACATTACAGCAATTGTTCACCCAAATATGAAAAATGATGTCATTTATTTACCTTCATGTCATTTCAAACCTGTATGATTTTCTTACATGAACAACAAAAGGATATGTTAGGAAGAATGTTTGTGCTGTTATTTTTCATAAAATAAAAGTGGACAGGGACTGTCAAGCTCCAAAAAGCACCATAAAAGGATCATAAAAGTAATTCATACTTGTGTGCCATATTCCAAGCCTTTTGAAGTCATCATTTTTATTTGTATAGTGCTTTTCACAACACACATTGTTTCAAAGCAGCTTTACAGGAAATCATGCATTAACAAAAAATGAAACTGTAATATCTATAAAGTCTTAGAGTGATCATTGTGTAGTTTGATTAAATATTATTGTAAATTGTGTATAGAAATTAAATAATTAAATAATAATTGTATTTAGAACCCCTATTTAGAGCAAGCTGAAGGCGACTGTAGCAAGGAACACAAAACTCCATAAGATGTTGGTTAATGGAGTAAAATAACCTTGGGAGAAACCAGGCTCACTGTGGGGGCCAGTTCCCCTCTGGCTAAACAACATGAATATAATGCCAATATTAGTTATTTATGTGCAGTGCTAGTCATGGTTTTAAATTTGTAAATTAATTAAGCGTTAAGGTCCTTTTTTTTTTTTTTCTTTTAATATTTTAACTTTAAGACTAATGAATAATGTCTTTGAAGTCCATCCTGTATTAACTGCAGAAGTTCATATTGATGCATTGTCCTTTGTTAGTTGGCTGATGAAGGCTTTTGTTGCCAATTAAATGATAGTCTATGTATTCCATTTCAAGAGTGTAGTCCATCAATAGACATAGGTGATGCAGGCAGAGATTAATGAGGTGCATTGCAGTTCAACCTGCAGGTCATTTTGGTGAGGTTCAGTGGGGTCCATCCTAAGTCCAAGGTTCAGGCACTGGCATATGAAGTATCCCATGTCTTACAGTTGGAGTTGGCATCAGTTCATCCTCTGAAGTCAAAAGACTGAAGTGATGTCTGGCTGGCACAGGCTGTAGTTTGTAGTCATCTTTCAGCAACACGTAGCAGTGGAGTCCGATACCAAGCAGGAATGGAGCTGGATCTGGCTGGCTCTGGTAACCTTGGGATATGAATCATGGTTGAGACATGGAAACAAAAAAAATTCTATTAGCATAGATGCCATTCAATTTTATGCAGAGTTATAGATCATGATGGATGTTTCTGGTTCCGGCAGACCTAACTAAAGCAGCCTAATTCTGAGTTGAAGGATAAATTAGATGTATGCCTGGCTAAATAGATGAGTCTTTAGTCTAGACTTAAACTGAGTGAGTGTGTCTGCACCCCGAACAGTGTTAGGGAGACTATTCCATAGTTTAGGAGCCAAGTATGAAAAGGATCTAACTCCTTTTGAGGATTTTGATATTCTTGGAATTATTAACAAGCCAGAATTTTGTGATCGTAAAGAACGTGATAGAATATAGCGTGTCAGAAAGTCACTTAAGTACTGTGGAGCTAGACCATTCAAAGCTTTGCATGTAGTTAACAGAATTTTAAAATTAATATGAAATTTAACAGGTAGCCAACGTAACGACGATAGAATGGGGCTAATATGATCATATTTCTTGGTTCTAGTCAGCACTCTGGCAGCTGCATTTTGAACCAATTGAAGTTTATTTATTGAACTTGCTGGACATCCTCCCAGTAATGCATTACAATAATCTAGTCTTGAGGTCATGAACACATTAATTCGTTTTTCGGCATCAGCAACAGAGAGCATGTGTCGTAATTTAGCAATATTTCTCAGGTGGAAGAATGCTGTTCTACAAACATTGGAAATTTGATTTTCAAAGGACAGATTGGTATCAAATATATCACCTAAGTTTCCTACTGTAGAAGACAATGTAACAGTACATCCATCGAGAGTCAAATTATATTTTAGCTGCTTATTTTTAGAGGTTTTTGGTCCAATCATTAGTACCTCTGTTTTGTCAGAATTTAGTTGAAGAAAATTTCTGGCCATCCAATCTTTGATTTCATTGATACACTCTGCTAATTTGGAGAATTGTGAATTTTCGTTGGGTTTAGAAGAAATATAACCGTATCGTCGGCATAACAGTGGAAACTTATTCCATGATTTCTGATAATATTTCCCAGGGGAAGCACGTATAAGGAGAAAAGCAGAGGTCCTAAAACTGATCCCTGTGGTACTCCATACTTAACTTTTCTTTTATTTGACAATTCCTCGTTTACACATACAAAGTGGTAGCGGTCTGTTAAATAGGATCTAAACCATGCTAATGCAAGTCCACTTATGCCAACATAATTCTCCAGCCTATTCAAGAGAATGTCGTGATCTATTGTGTCGAAGGCAGCACTAAGATTTAAAAGCACTAGAAGAGAAATGCAGCCGTGATCAAATGATAAGAGCAAGTCATTTGTAACTCTGATAAGTGCAGTCGCTGTACTGCGATGGGGCCTAAATCCTGACTGAAATTCTTCATATACTTCATTTCTCTGTAGAAATGAACATAATTGGGAGGACACTACATTTTCTGGTATTTTCGACATAAATGGTAGATTTGAAATCGGTCTGTAATTAGCCAATTCTCTAGGATCAAGTCCTAGCTTCTTAATAAGTGGTTTGATAACTGGCAAAAAAAAAAAAAAAAGGAATACCTTTTTTAAGAGCTTTGTTGGTATTGGATCTAACATACATGTTGTGTCTTTTGATTTTTTTATACGTTTTGTTAGCTCTTCATGACCTATGATAGCGAAGTATTGAAGTTGCTCATGAGCAAATTTATGAGACACTGTTTTCTGAGGTGCTGTGACAGTTGATTGCATAGTTCCAATTTTATTTCTGATTATTTCAATTTTATCAGTAAAGAAATTCATGAAGTCATAACTATTGTGCTGCAACGGAATATCTGGTTCAGTCAATGCTTTATCCCTAACCAATTTAGCTGAATAAACACCTAGGATTATTGTGGTTATTTTCTATGAGTTTGCTAAAATATGCTGACCTGGCAGCTTTTGGTGCCTGTCTGTAGTTACAGACACTATCCTTCCATGCACCGTGAAATATCTCTAATTTTGTGTAAAAACAGTCGATAAGGAGGACACGGGAGGCAGGTTGCCCCACTCACAGGTAAGGCTTTTAATGACCACACTAATCTCTTCAGCTTCACAATAATAAATTCTTAGCTTCACAATAATAATCTCTTCAGCTTCACAATAATAATTTCTTCAGCTTCACAATAATAAATTCTTAGCTTCACAATAATAATCTCTTCAGCTTCACAATAATAATCAGCTTCACATTAATAACTTTCTGGACCCAGGCTCTCTTTCTGGTCTGCTGGTGGTGTGGCTCTTTTATGCCGCTCTCCCGGTGCTCACTGTAATTAGAGACAGGTGTTAGACATAATTTAGCTCAGGTGCAAGCGCCCTTACTGCTTTCTCTCTCTCCGGACGGACGCTTGACCACGCCCCCGCTGCCACATATCCCCACCGCCCGACTCAGGCTGGGGAGGCATTCGGCCTGCCTACCACTCTCTGGAAAGGAAATAGGCGGCAGCCATCTGCGCTCCCGGTCTGTGGACCACCTTGAATTTAAATGGTTGAAGAGCCAGATACCAACAGGTGATCCGCGCATTGGTGTCTTTCATGCGGTGGAGCCATTGGAGTGGGGTGTGATCCGAACAGAGGGTGAAGGCCCGCTTCAACAGGTAGTATCGGAGAGTGAGGATCGCCAACTTGATGGCAAGACATTCTTTTTCTAGGGTGCTGTACTTAGTTTCCCTCAATGAGAGCTTGCGTCTAATGTACAGCACCGGGCGCTCCTCCCCCTCCACCACCTGCGAGAGTATGGCCCCCAGCCCTCTGTCTGAAGCGTCCGCCTGTAAAACAAAAGGGAGAGAGAAATCGGGTGAATGTAAAAGTGGCCCCCCGCAAAGTGCGGCTTTAACTTGCGTGAACGCCTGCTGGCACTGCTCCGTCCACTGGACCGGGTCTGGAGCTCCCTTTTTAGTGAGATAGTCAGCGGGCTGGTGACGTCCGAAAAGTTAGGTACAAATCTTCAATAATTGTCAGCCAGCCCCAGGAACTGTCTCACCCCCTTTTTGGTCTTGGGCCTCGGGCAGGTCGCAATCGCTGCCTTCTTATCAATTTGAGGATGCACCTGCCCGTGGCCCAAGTGGAACCCCAGATACCGTACCTCCACCCACCCAACTTCTTTGGGTTTGCTGTGAGTCCCGCTCGACGCAGCGATCTCAGAACCACCCTCAGATGTTGCATGTGCCGCTGCCAATCATTGCTGTAAATGATGATGTCATCTAAATAGGCAGTGGTGTAAGCTGAATGCAGTCTGAGGATTCGGTCCATGAGACGCTGAAACGTAGCTGGGGCCCCAAACAAACCGAATGGAAGTGTCACAAACTGGTGTAATCCAAACGGTGTGGAGAAGGTGATTTTTACATGGGAAATTGGTGTCAAGGGGATCTGCCAATAACCCTTCGTCAAATCCAATGTCGAATAAAATTGAGCAGTGCCCAACTGATCGAGCAACTCATCAATGTGAGGCATTGGATACGCATCAAATTTAGACACCGTGTTGACTTTTCTATAATCCACACAGAACCGTATGGACCCGTCGCTCTTAGGCACTAAAACAACTGGGCTGGACCAGTCACTGTGGGATTCTTCTATTACCCCCCATATCGAGCATTGCATCCAATTCTTCATGAACTATTTTCTTTTTGTGCTCGGGTAATCAGTAGGGGTGGCTACGTACCATGACCCCCGGCTTGGTCTCGATGTGGTGCTGAGTGAGGTTCGTACGACCCGGTAGATGGGAGAACACATCCGCAAATTCCTGTTGCAACCTGGCAACCTCCACGAGTTGACTCGGTGAGAGGTGGTCTCCGCAAGTGACCGGGGTGAACTGTTTATGTTTTGAATTCACCTCAGGACCGAGCTCTGCCCTCTCCGGAACTACCGTAGCCAACATCACAGGGACCGCCTCCCTCCACAATTTCAGGAGGTTGAGGTGGTATATTTGACGTGCGCCCCCTCTATCGGTTCGTTTAACCTCATAATTGAGATCCCCCACTCATCGTGTGACCTCAAAGGGTCCTTGCCACTTGGTGAGTAATTTAGAGCTCGATGTGGGAAGCAATACAAGCACTTTATCTCCCAGTGCAAATTCCCTTAGCTGAGTTCCCCTGTCATACAGTTGTTGGGCCTCATGTATTCAGATAGAAGACAAAGGCAGGCCTTACACAGTCGTAAAACCTAACTCAGCCCCCACACACCAAGTCGTAAATCTTACTGATAAAAATCGCGCCAAAATCAAACAAAGGGAGTCCAAAACAGACTACAAATCCCATGAAGCCTTGCTCACTAAAGGATCGAACTCTTAACTCCTATTGGATAAGGCACACAACAGAACACACCTCAAACCATGACATCATCTGGAGGAGAAATACCTGAAATGCTTCCGGGATTTGCTTCCAGCAACTTTGTTTGCAGTGTGTAGAAGCAGCTCATCGCTGCACTCAGGTGCAACCTCGTGGCACAAGGAAGTAACGACCGACTTGAAACTGTGGCCATACAATCTCCATCTTACTGGACGAGTAGAGATTATTCTGTGTTCAACCGAACACTCTAACGGATCTGAAGGAGACCGCCGAACAATCTGCATCTTCATCTGTTTGCCTGCAAAATTGAAGAGATTAAAGATTTCTCTTCCATCTTCAATCAAGTCCACATTTCTGAGTTCTCCGACCAGCCCGCCGAGAATCAACAGCTGTGCCCGCCACACAGAGCGAGGAAATGGCCTCCCGTCATCACCCGAGCCTCAAGGAACCGGGTCGGAATTAAAGGATGGATGAACACACATTCTGTCCTCATGCGATTCAAGTAAGAGGTTTACGTCTGGGCAGAGATAGAATATTATAGTGTGTTATTCTTGTGTTTCAAGGTTTTTTTCTTGTACAGTTTACGGACCGCCATGTCCGCTCATTATTAATACTCAGGGTATTAATTATCACGAATTTGTTTTGCTGTATTGTGGTCCAACCAAATTGGACTGTTGTGCATTTTCGCCATCGCGGGTGAAACCGGCAAACTGAGTTATCCATTAAAGAGTCAAAGAACGCGGGACTTTTATGAGCCGTCCACCGCGTCTTTGAGATATAAACTAACAGCTGCTTTCTCTCCCACGATCGCGAAATCGGCTTTAGGGCCATCACTTTATTCTCTCTCTGTCTTGTACTAACCACACACACACACACACACACACACACACACACATACACACACACCTTATGTGTTATAGGATTATTTTAGTTTCCATATCTAATCATATCACTGTTTTGTTTGTAGTTGTAAGTCGGAAGTTTATTGACTGCATTGTATTAATTATTAATTGATATTACTGCATAAATAAACTTTGTTTATATTACAAAGAGAAGTGTTTTGGTTTGTTTTGCCTACGCCTGTGTCATGCTGACGGGATGTCAGTGCTCGGATTCAAGCCTTCATTCATTGTTTTTTTTTTCCGAAAATCGATATTCTTCGGATGTCGATTTTCCTAAGAAAACAATCTAATATTGAGACTGTTTTACTATCTGGTTATTAGTCCCTGATTCCAGGGTGGTGCCCCATCAATGTTAATCCTTATTAATATTCTATTGATTTTTGATAATTGATAATTATCTTTGATGATTGTTGAATTTGAATGATCAATAAGCTAGTGTTAATTTTAATTAATGTTTCATCGATGTTAACAATTAACGATTATCTTTGATAATTGTTGATTTAAAGGATTAGAAAAGCTAACATTGATTCTCATCAATGTTCTATTGATTTTAATAATTAATAATTATCTTTGATAATTATTAATTATTGCTAATAACCAAACCCGCTCCTAAACGTAGCGCACTACATTTACTGGAGCCCCATATGAGGTTTTAATGAGTTAGATTCAACTAATTAATTTAAATATTATTTAATAACTAAAGAAACAATTATTAATTATTTCTGATACTAACACTGATCTAAACAACCAGTAAAGCCCTACATAATAATTGGTGCCCCGTGTGAGGCTTTAATGAGTTAGATTCAATTAATTAATTTAAATATTAATTATTTCTTATAGTAACACTGATCTAAACAACCAGTAAAGCCCTACATAATAATTGGTGCCCCGTGTGAGGCTTTAATGAGTTCGATTCAATTAATTAATTTAAATATTAATTAATAACTAAAGAAATAATTATTAATTATTTCTGATAGTAACACTGATCTAAACAACCAGTAAAGCCCTACACAGTCGGCGCTGTCGTTCTTGAGCTTGGAGAAAATTCTCCTGTGTTAGTTGCCCCAAAGTGTGGAGTTTTGCTCTAAGATCAAGAACGTATTGAATTTCATTCTTACTATTTGAAGGTCCCTCCTCCCAGGCTTCTCGCAATACATCAAGCACACCGCGTGGGTACCGCCCATACAGCAGGTAAAATGGGGAGAAGCCAGTGGAGGCTTGCGGGACCTCTCGTACTGCGAATAACAGGGGGTGGAGCCATTTATCCCAATTTCTAGCATCGTCGTGCACGAACTTACGAATCATGTTTTTAAGGGTTTTATTAAATCGTTCCACCAGGCCATCTGTTTGTGGATGGTACACGCTGGTTCGAATCGATTTAATACCCAATAATTCATACAGCTCGCGTAGTGTCCGTGACATAAATGTTGTGCCTTGATCGGTGAGGATTTCTTACGGAATCCCCACCCGGGAGATTATTTTGAAGAGTGCCTCCGCAACACTGCGTGCTGAGATGTTGCGAAGAGGCACTGCTTCAGGATATCATGTTGCATAGTCCACTAGGACCAATACAAAGCGATGCCTGCATACTGACCGCTCTAATGGCCCGACGAGGTCCATTCCAATTCTTTCAAAGGGGATCTTTTGGGGTGGCCGGCGGGTTAACCAGCTGACATTCGCGGCATGCCGCACACCACCTGCGGACATCGCCGCCAATGCCTGGCCAATAGAAACGGGCTATTAGACGGTTCAGTGTTTTGCTTTCTCCTTAGTGACCCGCCATGGGATTATAATGAGCCGCCTGGAATACCACTTCCCGACGGCTCAGTAATATCAAAAGCTGGGCTGTATCTTCTTTTGTCTGAGCGTCCTGTGTCACTCTATGCAACCGCTCATTTATAATTGCAAAATAGGGATATCAAAGGGCGATGTCCGGCTGGAGTCGTTGACCATCGATGACTCTCACTTGGTTGAAGGCGTGTTTGAGGGTTTCGTCTCGCGACTGCTCCAAAGGGAAATTTTCCCTCAGGGAATTCTCTGAAAAGGGGAGGGGCTATAGCCTCTCCCCCTCTCTCGTCATTATGACATGGAGCTGTCGAGCCCCGGCTCCACCTCCCCTGCCAGAGTATCGCACATTTCAAATCTCCCTAATTTAGTGCAGGACCCATCTGCACAAATTCCCTTCAAAAATCAGGCCAATCCGTCCCCAAAATCAGCGGATGGGTGAGGCGGGAACTAACCGCAGCCTCCACTCAATTCTTTTTCCCCCGGAATTTAATCGTAAGAGTCACCACAGGATACTTGTGAATATCCCCGTGCACACACTTCACCCTCACCATTTTAACTGTGCCCAAAGCCTCGGGTTGATCCAAGCGTTGGTGGATAGTGGTTTGATTACAACCGGTGTCCACCAACGCTTGGTGAGTACCCCCCTTGACACTTACCCTTATCCGGTACACTCCGGCCCGGTCGGGGGCAGCCTGCAGGATGTCGGAGACCCGTACACCGTCCCCAGCTTCATCAGAGGGCACTGATCCCGGAAGTGGCCCGGGTCTCCGCACCTCCAGCATGCTGGCCCAGGCGCTACACCCGCACTTGCATCGGCGGGCGCCCCCACCTGAGAGGGAGAGCGGTGGGGCATCGGGGCAGGGGAAGGTGTCGCCTCCCACGCCTGGGGAGCTGGTCTCAGTGGCGGAAGTTCTCCTCGCCTGCGTGGGGCAGGAACGGGCCCTTGGAAGAGAGCAGAACGAGAGGAGAGAGGGGAGGGGGATGAGACAGGGGAAAAGACAGGGGGAGGGGAGAGAGAGTAGGAGGGCTCTTCCGCCCTCGGGATCGCTGCCATGCGGACCCGAGGGCGGCGTATATTCATCTGGTTTAAGCCAGGTTTCAGTCGAACAGAGCGCATCCAAACTATGATCTGTAATAATTTCATTTACAGTTAGTGCTTTGGTAGAAAGAGATCTAATGTTTGTAGCCCTACATTTATATGATGTTTATCTTCAATTTTTTTAGTTTTTTCCAACTTTGACCTTAATAAATTTTTTTCTATATGATTTAGAAAGAGAGAGTTTTGTGTTTGGTAGTTTGGGGAACAGACACAGTTTCTATGTGATATCTAGGTGATACAGTCTCTATGTGTTTATGTGACCTGTGTGACATCTCAAGGCAGCTAGCAGACGTTCGGATTAACCAGTTTGTCTGCTTCCTGACCTGGGCCACAGTTAGTCAAATACTATCATTATTTAGACTATGAGCCAAATTACTAGAGAGGAGAGCGGCACCTTCTCTGGAGGGATGGAGTCCGTCTTTCTTTAGCAGGTCAGGTCTACCCCAAAAACTCTTCCAATTGTCTATAAATCCTATGCTATTCTCCAGACACTGCTCACACATCCAGCCATTCAGTGACACTAATCTACTATAAACCTTGTCACCATGATGAGCAGGGAGGGGGCCAGAGCATATTACAATGTCTGACATTGGTTTTGCAAGTTCACACACCTCTTTAACATTATCTGTAGTGATCTCCGACTGGCAAAGCCAGACATCATTAGTGTTGACATGAATAACAATTTTAGAAAATCTACATTTAGCATTAGCCAGCACTTGTAAATTTGATCACTCTGGTACCCGAAATGCATTTAAAATCACGCATTATTAGGTCTCTTTCAACATGATTCTCAGTGGGTGCATCACTGATTGGGAAGTATCGATTGCAAACCCTAAAAGGAATGGGAGAGTGGTGTCGCTTTGCTGAGCGAGTATGCTGCTGAGACGTCACCCAATCATCCTGCTGTGGGGGCTCTTCAGCCGGAACCAAAGTGTATGTGTTTCTCGCGGTACTACCCGCATGTACTGGCTTCTCTTTCTCACTGACCTCCACTAGCGTTCGGATGCGTGTCTCTAACTCATTAATCTTCTCCGCCAGCTTGACTAATTCCTTACATTTATCACACGTAAACCCCTCACTGCTGACGGAAGAAGCTATAGTAAACATGTGGCATGTAATGCAGGAAGCAATAACATGAGCGGATGCCATGACTTACCGCAATTGTTTGTTGTTGTTGTTGTTGTTGTGGTTGTTCTTGAGCGGTGAGGGTTTGAGATCGATGTGGTTCCTAATCAGCAGATGACTGAGATTGATGCAATAATCTGTGTAAAACACAGTGGAGAAAACAAATGCACGCAGTCGAGATGCGAGATGTAGACAAGCGGAAAAAAGTGGGAAAAAGAAAAAAGAAAAAACACAGAGAGAAACGGGTGTGCGCGGTAAAATGCACACAGATGAAACAGTAGAAAAGCGAAAAAACCCGAAGCATGCGGTAAAATGGCAAAAGATAAAACAATGATCGTATAAGAAAAAGAATAAGCAATGCTAAGCAGGCTAGGAAGCTACAAACACTCGTGCAGCGTGCCGTCTGCAACAGGAACAGGAACAGGAAGTGACGTCAGGATCAGAATCCTTGAAGTCACATGGAAGCTTTGTGTATTGAAAATCTTCCCCTCCGCCATAGCTCTCAAAGCTCATTTGTGATTCTGCATGTTCAAACTTGGCTTGTACTGATTTGTTATGCGACATGTGAGAATGCCATTTGGTGTCACTGATGTAAACCTGGCATGATGCATCTTCATGCGGCAAGTATAAATAAGCAGAATTGCAAAGGAGAGTTTAGAGCTACGCATTGCTACAAAGGCAAACGTTTTTTGATTGTCCAGCTAAATTTGCATAATCAAATTTCCATACTCGGATGACAATCTAGGAAACCTGATTTCACTCATTACTCATTTTTGACTTAAAGGAGTAGATACTGCAATTTTCCTTTGCAGGGCGGTACGGTGGAGGGCATTATTTTTTATGTTTTATTTTTAAGTCATATTCTTAGTCTTTTCATGAAAATATCCTTTAAATGTAGGCAATATTTTATCATGCTATAACTATTCATTTTAGTCAGTTTTACGCTGACTAAAATGGCATTTCATTTTAGTCAAGAAAAATTTAATATTCTAGTTGATACTGTGCATAACAAAAATGTGTCAAACTGTAACACAGGGATTCTTAAACTTCCTCAGCCCAGGACCCATACCCAAGATATTGGTAACACTTTACAATAAGGTTCCATTTGTTAACATAAGTTAATGCATTAAGTATCATGAACTAACAATTAATAATACATTTGTTACACAATTTATTATTCTTTGTTAATGTTAGTTAATAAAAATACAACTGTTCTTTGTTAGTTCATGTTAGTTCAAGGTGCATTAACAAATGTTAACAAATACTACTTTTGATTTTAAAAATGTATTAGTATATGTTGAAATTAACATTGTGTTGTAGTAAAGACACCTCGACTTAAATCTCCGCGCTCTTACAATCACCTCTGCACTCTTAAAGACACTTCTGCTTAAAGGGGTACTTCTGCTTAAAGGGGCACCTTTACATTTGCAAACAAATGGGGCAGGGACTTGCACCCCTGTAGCCCCCGTTCTGTGCACGTCAATGCTCAGGACAGGTGCACAAGTGGCGTGGCACATAAATCGCCTGGAGCTGCTTGCTAGTCTTCCTAGCTCTCTGTGCTTTTCAGTCAGTCGTGCATGGCTTTCACGTATTGATCCAGACAGACAACACTGCAGTTGTGGTGTACATAAACTGCCAGGGTGGAGTGCAGTCATGCCTAATGTTGAACCTGGCATGCCAGCATCTCCTCTGGTGTGAGAAGCATCAATAGCATCAATAGATGCGATGCACGTCCCTGGGCACCTGAACTGCAGTGCAGACTTGCTCTCATGTCAGGGGATCAGCCAAGGGTAAAGGAGACTTCATCCTGGTATTTTGGACCAGTTTGCCTCCCCGGAGACCACATGTTGTTGCCTCTGGAACTCCATGACTGAGGCTCCGCTGGGCTGGCTGCAGGCTAGGCTTCACCCAACACCTTTTCCAGGTTTTATAACTTGGTTGTTTCATCTCTCTCTTCCCAAATCCTTGCTGCAAAGGAGAGTTGTTTTTACTACCCAGTATGGCTAGTGTCATTGTTATACAGTATTTTCTAACTTGCAAAGTTTATTGAGCATGTCTCTTTCCCTTGCTGTTGTTCAATACTAAGGTGAGACTACAGTATGTCAGTGTCTTTTAGCTACCCTAATGGCTAGTATGCACCTTGTGTGTGTGAAATAGTAGCATGACACGATGTATCAAACATATAAAAGACACATACAAAATACAACTGTCCTTGTTGTAAAAAAACTGAGCTCCTAATATAATAACATAATGAATAAACTTAATTATTAGCTACTTTTTAGAAGTTACTGTATTATGAATTCTTCATGCTTTATAGACTGTTATTAATTTTACCAGTGTTTTCACCATGTTTTAGTCAGTTTAGGATATTGCATTGTGTGTAGTGGCTTTTTATGGAAACAGCATATTCACAACACAAGTTATGCATTCTGACAAAATATGTAGATTTTGTGGATATAGTGATGAATCTAATATTTAAATAGGATGTGTGTAAGTAAGGCAATTAACACATTTGTAAAACGGTTCATTTTGCTGATGTTCTGCCTGTTCCTTCAGCTCAAGCGGGGAAATCCCCAACATACTTATATAAATAAATTCTTTCTAGATATATTCCTCTTCTAAAAAACAGATGTTTCTCTAGATGTATTTCCTTTCTGTTTGTGCGCTGTTAAAATTTTGCAATTTTACACAGAGCATGTATTTGACCAAAGTTCCATTATCTTCAGCAAACTAACACATATTACAGTCAAAATAAGAGTTCCCCAATAAATATGCTAGAATTAACCTGGTGCCCTCTATGTTTTCTCTCTGAAAACAAAATGTGATACTCTTAACTGTAACTTCAGAAGTGGGAAGTATGTTCATTCCGATGACAGCATAAATCCACGACAGCTCGGAGCAGATTACTACAACACTACAGCTAAGGAATAGAGTTAAATGAACATCTTCAACATTACTGTTCATTACTGCTCGCAAATAATCACACAAGCTCAGTTGTTCTCTCTCTCTCTCTCTCTCTCTCTCTCCACACACACACACACACACACACACACACACACACGCTCGCTCATGTGATATTGCTTTAATATGAATAAATGAAAGTTGTAAATTTTTCAAAAATGTATTATAGTGATAATTAATTAATGATAAAATAAAGCATTTAAAATTATATTTTCACAGTGCACCAAGTTAGAAGTTCCCCTGTATAATTAACAGTATTAGCTGAGAATCAATATTGTATGTAAGCAAAATGGACATTATAATGGAAATATACATAAATAAATTGAAATCGAATCGAGAGCTTGTGAATCAGAATCGAATCAGGAAACTTGTATCAATACCCAGCCCTACTTTAATAATGCTTATATTGTGATTTTTGTCCTTATTGGTTCTTGACAGCCTCAGTACTCAATCATTTTTATGTATGGACAAGAGCAGCATGAACATTCTGCTGAACTTCTCCTTTTGTTTTCCATCAAAGACAGAAGTCATGCAGGTTTTTAAAAACACGAGGGTGTGAAAATGATGAGAAAATTTGTATTCTCTGTAAACCAACCCTTTACGCTTTTTTGTATGAGGTCTTACCTGAAGAGTCTAGTGTGAGCCAAACATCTGCTGTTCTGTACACAACATGAGTGTTTTCCTCCTGTGTGTGGCATAATGAAGTTTTGTTATGAACAGAACAAGCAACGCTTTGAACACACACACTTGCCCATAAATCCTTCATCAATATTACATAGAGAATGCTTTACTTGACTTTAATCAAATGACAGGCTCTTCCAGTAAGATTTCACAGCTTCATGCTCAAATAAAGTTTAAACGCAATAATATGTGACATACAGTATTTAACATATATGCAATTTGTAATTTATTTGGGAGACTGCACTTTATTAATGTAGTTAAATGTTTAGTTTTACACATTTTAAAATTTACAGCTTGGTATGACAAGCTCTTTTTAGAAAATCAATGTGCATTTAGCATCCCATACAGTATACAGTAGCTATAGCAGTTGCGATTACTCCGAGTAGGCAATGGAGGTGTCGTGTATTTTGTTGATTCATGTCTTTTATTTTGAAAAGTTTAGTTCCTGTTCCCTTGTCATGTGATTTCATGTTTTCCCTCCATGTTCATGTGTCATGTTTTCATTGGTTTGTTTTTTAATTATCTTGTTAGAGTTCTGTTTGTTCATTGGTTTATGTTCTCCCATGTCTTGTATTTAAGCCCTCATGTTTGCCATTGTCGATTGTCAAGTATTGAATGTAACTTTGTAGTCAAGTCAAGTCTAGTCCATGTTCATGGTTATTGGTTCTCACTTTGTAAATAAACTGCACTTGGGTTCTCTCTACACTTTGTCATCGTCATCATCATTGCCAGTGTCAGCATCGTTACAGAATACTTGATCGACTATGAACCCAGCAGTTCGACTCATACGGCTATGTGAGGGGAATTGTCCCCTGGAGGATTATGTTGAGGAATTCTGCGATTTGGCCAGCCAGGTGAACTTTAATGAGGTCGACCTCAAAGACATTTTTTGCTTTGGTCTGAGTGAGCCGATCTCCTCCTTGATGCCTGGCGGTCGCAGTTCCCTCAGCCTGGCTCAATATATCGACCTCACCCTACAGATCATTGGTTCCACGTTCACTGTGGGGGAGGCGGATGCCGAGCCAGAGTTCCACGACATGGCCGCCGCCAAGCCAGAGTTCCACGACATGGCCGCCGCCGAGCCAGAGTTTCACGTCATGGCCGCCAAACCAGAGTTCCTAGTCATGGTCGCTGAGCTAGCGTCATCTTTTGCTCCATGCCATGTCACAGCAATGCCTCAGCCTGCTCCATGCCACGTCACAGCAATGCCTCAGCCTGCTCCATGCCACGTCACAGCAACGCCTCAGCCTGCTCCATGCCACGTCACAGCAACGCCTCAGCCTGCTCCATGCCACGTCATAGCAACGCCTCAGCCTGCTCCATGCCACATCATAGCCATACCTGAGCAGATGGACCTGGAGATGGTTCCCACCCTTATACCCACCCTTAGTTCTCCTAAGCAGGCAAGAGGAACTTTCGGACCTCTGACCCCGAATGGACCCTCCAAGCCCTGGATTTCACCTTGGCCTGTCGGTCCCTCGACATTGCCTCAGCTCTGCATTCCCTCGGCTCCACTGCGGCCCTTCAGCCTGTCGGCTTTGCCGGGGTCCCTCGTCCCTCTGGCTCCTCCTTGGTCTGTCGGTCACCTGGCTCCGCCTTGGCTCTCCGATCCTCTGGCTGCGCCTCGTCCCTCTGATCTGTCAGCTCCACCGGGGATCTCCTTCCCTACGGCTCCACCTTGGTCCTCAATCCCACCGGCTCCACCTCAGTCTTCCAATCCCCCAGCTCCGCCTTGCTCCTCCAAGCCTCCAGCATCACTTTGGTCCTCCCTGCCATCGGCTCCACCCTGGCCCTTTGAGTCTTTGGCTACTCTCTGGGCACCAAGTTCCATGGCTCCACCCCTCAAGCCTCTCACGGCTCTGCCTTCCATGGCTCCGCCCCTCGAGCCTCTCATGGCTCCACCCCCCATGGACTCTGCCCTGGTCCCATACCCCTTGCCCTTTCTCAAACGCCACGCCCCACGCCTCAACACATCCCCCCCCCCAGCTCCCTACAGAACTTTGAATTTATGTCATGTTTTACGTGTTTTGTTTATGTGTTAGGGTGTCGGGAGCCACCCCTTAGTGGGGGGGATATGTCATGTGTATTTTGTTGATTCATGTCTTTTATTTTGAAAAGTTTAGTTCCTGTTCCCTTGTCATGTGATTTCATGTTTTCCCTCCATGTTCATGTGTCATGTTTTCATTGGTTTATTGTTTAATTATCTTGTTAGAGTTCTGTTTGTTCATTGGTTTATGTTCTCCCATGTCTTGTATTTAAGCCCTCATGTTTGCCATTGTCGATTGTCAAGTATTGAATGTAACTTTGTAGTCAAGCCATAGTCAAGTCTAGTCCATGTTCATGGTTATTGGTTCTCACTTTGTAAATAAACTGCACTTGGGTTCTCTCTACACTTCGTCATCATCATTGCCAGTGCCAGCATCGTTACAGGAGGCATTGCCTCCTCAAAAATTTGGGTGAGAAAAATAAATGACTGTACATAAATAATAAAATATTACAAAATGTGAGCTCAAATAATGTGTATAGCAGACACTCTGTGAAACAGCGACACCCAGCGGATAAAGCATCTCTAAAGCCTCCCTTCAGCTCATTTCAATAACAGTGAGCAATAGGCATGGCATGAATGTGAGGGGTGGTAACCGCCGAATACAGCGAAAAGTCACATGAGGGGGGACATGGCTCTGATTAGCGCTGATTTGTTCAATTCGCTGTCAATCAATCAATACGAGAGTGTCCACCTCTAGCGAGCTCGTCATCGAAGCAGGTCTCTACAGATCGCTATGAATGGGATGAACTGATGTCAGTGGAGAAACTATTTGCACAGTAAACAACTAACTGACACAGACAACAGCACTTTTGGTCACATCCAAATCAATATGAACATGAAATGACTTGAAACATTAAATGTTGTGCTAGTGAGCCACTTGAGTGCTTGATCTCAAATGTGGCAGCTCCTGCTGTGTTTAGCAAAGAGTACAAATGATCCAAAAATAAGATGACTATAAAAATAATAGGCGAACAGATAAAATATACATAAAATATGCTTGTTGCTGTATCCTTGTACTGCGATTGACCTGTCCAGGGTGTTTCCCTGCCTTCAGCCCGAGACAGCTGGGATAGTCTCTCCAACACACCCCGTGACCCTACATAGGAAAAGTGGCTATAGAATATGGATGGATGAATGTATTTTTGTGGGTATTGTTTTTAAAGCATTGTAAAAAATAATACTTATAATACAATGCAAAAACTTGAGTCTTTGATTCGACTTGATTTAATAAATTGTGTTAATATTGTAATATTAAATAGTTATATTAAAATGTGTTAATATAATGTTAATATGAACATACAAAATTATAAGTATTTCATGCTTATTTACAGTGTAAGTTAAAAGTTATTTCATATGCCTTCCCATACAGAAATCTGATGTATGGCAATGAACATATATATAAAACTATAGTTCATTTTGTTTGGGCATATACAGTATGTATTTTCAAATGAGATGAAAATAAAGTATGATGTTACAGAGAGGAGCACAACCATTTTTAGTATTTTGAAATATATGTTGTTGCATTTAGTGCAAGTATGTAACTTTTTATATCATATATTTATATGTACGCCTACGTTTTTATATCATATGTTGTGTTAAATCAGATGATTTGTATGGGTTTAACCTGAAAGCCATATAAATATCAAATTAAAGTGAAATAGGAATTTACAATGGACTTGTAAAAAAATACATAAAAAAAAAAATAAAGAACGCTGATGGCACTCTGCCTCTGTAACAGGGTTAAAAAAGAAATTGTTATGAATTGTGCCAAAATGGTTATTCAGTCTGTTAAATATTTGTACTATGTTCACTGGTAGGGGGATTATGTGCATCTAAGTGGGGATATGGGGACGCCTACAGGCAAAGTTGAATGTTGTGGAGTGAGTGAGGTTGGCCATTTTCTCTTCAGTTTTGTGAAAACTGTTGAGGTGAATGGCAGGTAAATATCTCTATGGTCAAATGGGAAATAAAAACCTTTATTTTCCCTTCAAATAAAAATAATTCATTTGAAATAACATTGTATTCAACTCAGTCCACATTAGGGGCATAGAAAACATAAAGTTAAGTACCAATT
Source organism: Myxocyprinus asiaticus (assembly GCF_019703515.2). Taxonomy (NCBI): domain Eukaryota; kingdom Metazoa; phylum Chordata; class Actinopteri; order Cypriniformes; family Catostomidae; genus Myxocyprinus; species Myxocyprinus asiaticus. The sequence continues at coordinate 38,522,993 of NC_059379.1, forward strand.
ATAGCCTTATATCGAGTTTGATGCCGAGCACATGGCGAGTGCACAGAATACATTGTGTCTCTTAATTTGTGTATATGTTTTATTTATTTTTACATGTATATTTTTATTTACAGTTTTGTGATCGGATGAGCAGCATTTTATGTCTGTATCGATGTTTCTCATGTATTTCAGGTATGATGCATTGTTTGTTCAATGAAATTTCTTTGTGTTTAAAAAGGCAAAAGACAAAAACTGGACTTACACTAGCGGTCAAAAGTTTTGAAACACTTGACTGAAATGTTTCTCATGATCTTAAAAATCTTTTGATCTGAAGGCGTATGCTTAAATGTTTGAAATTAGTTTTGTAGACAAATATATAATTGTGCCACCATATTAATTTATTTCATTATAAATCTAAAATTGAATAAAAATTTTTTTGAAATTGATGACTTGGACCAAATAATAAAGAAAAGCAGCCAGTAAGTGCCCAACATAGATGGGAACTCCTTCAATACTGTTTAAAAAGCATCCCAGGGTGATAACTCAAGAAGTTGGTTGAGAAAATGTCAAGAGTACATGTCTGCAAATTCTAGGCAAAGGGTGACTACTTTGAAGATGCTAAAATATAACACAGTTTTGATTTATTTTGGATTTTGTTTAGACACAACATAATTCCCATAGTTCCATTTATGTTATTCCATAGTTTTGATGACTTTACTATTATTTAAAATGTGAAAAATAATAATAATAAAGAATGTGTAAGTGACCCTAAACTTTTGATCGGTAGTGTATATATACAGTATATACTGTATATAGCATTGTTTTTAATAGCACATTTAATCTGCTCTGTCTCGTATGTTTCTCACTGTCTCTCTCACATCTCTCCTCCTGCTCATCACCTCCTTCCCACATACAGCCATCAGCTAATTCATCTGTCAATCACTGTCACTCATTCATCATGCATATTTCTGTCAGTAATATTCTGCTGTGCATCTCAGTTTCACAGAATTGTTTATCTGTTGATTTTCCACATGGCAGACAGACAGATCATGATACAATAAGAGATTAATAAATATTTCAGATGCATAGGCCTACTAACTTTCACCAGCACTCACCTTCGAATGGCTGTTGTGCTCCGGCTCGATACCGTATGAGAAGTTTCCATCAGAAAACATCCCTCTGTAGTGAGAGAGAGAGAGAGAGAGAGAGAGAGAGAGAGAGAGAGAGAGAGAGAGAGAGAGAGAGAGAGGTCTTCAAGAAATGTCCTCAGAAAGTCTTTCAATGTGTGATTTATGCTTTCAAGAGTAAAACTTTGGCACAAACACCAAAAGCTCAGCTGTCTGTCTCATATGAACCAAACGCAAGAAAATTTCATACAAAGACTGTGGTGGGTATAGTGATGGTATCAAATGACAATATCATAGTACTTGACATATATCAGGTATATGGTATCAAATGTTTACCCTATTCATGTAGCATTGTATAATACATGGTCCTCCAAAAAAATCATGTTACTACCATGGTATATGTCTGATAAAACATGATATTTTCATAGTATATCTAAAATAACATTGGTATTACCATGATACATGTAAAAAAAAAAAAGAAAAAAAAAAGTATAGTATGGTATCCGGTACCATGATATCATGTTACATATGAGAGCAAGAGTTAGAGAGAGAGAGAGAGAAGAGAGAGAGAGAGAGAGAGAGAGAGAGAGAGAGAGAGAGAGAGAGAATGATATCATTCTGGACAGCATTATTTGTGCAGATAAAATGTTGTAAAGATAGTTTTTGGTAAAATAAATAAATAAATTTAAAAAAAAAAAACATTTCACATACAACACAAACTGCATCAAAGTGAAATTACTATTGTATTGTATTGTATTGTAATTACTATTGTAATTGTATTGTATTGTATTGTAATTACTATTGTAATTGTATTGTATTGTAGTGAAATTACTATTTAATTAACAATTCTTAAATATAACAGTAACATGGCAACTTTCTCTCATACGGTGAGAGATTGCTTTATATCAGATTATGCATAATTTACTCCACGATGCTAAAGTGATATGTATGGTTGCTACAACGTTGCTATGCAGTTGCTAAGGTGTTTTGAGTGTGTTTTTTGGCAGGTTGCTATGGAAATGCTACAGTGTTTTGGGTGGTTGCTAAGGCATTATTAAGTGGCTGCTAAGGTGTTCTGAGTGGTTTTTAGTGTTATTTAGTTAGCAACCTTATTTAACCAGGATAAAACTCACTGAGATAACTTTTTTACAAGAGTGACCACACAATGGAACACAATGACAAGGTAACATGTAACAGACAAAATTATTAGATAAAACTAAATAATGTACATAAGTATCTGCAGTCAATTATCACAAAGACAATTTCCAACATGATTATACTCAGGGTCATTTGCAAGTGCCATAAATTCATCTGGAGGAAGCATAGTTAGTTTGAAGTTTTCCAGAAAGTTGTTCCATGTTGCTGGGGCATTAACCTTAAAACCATTTTTACCCAGATCTAACATGGGAAACAGTAAGTTGTACAAAAAATGTCATTTCTGACCTAACACCCATTTACTTCTGTGAGTGCCTTCGTATGTGCAAAAGGTGGCAGCTCAGCTTTGGCATATAGAGTGCATTGATGTGTTTGATAACCACAACCAGTAATAAAACGTAAGGTGCTATGAAAAAAGGTGTTGAGGTTTTTTGTTTATTTTTGTACTGGGGAAACAATGCACATACAATAATTTACCATATCACATATGGGTAGTTTTGACTAAAAGTTGCAGTCAAGGTTGCAGACACCAGGCACTTTTTGACTAACAGAAAAGGAAGATTTATTTTATTTCTAAAATAGAAACCTAATTTTAGTTGACATGGAACTTGAATGACAACTGGTTGATATCTGGTACAATGCCCAGATACTTCTATTTAGCAACAAGATCTATTTTGCTGCCTTGAAAAGTTGCAATATCTGTAATATGGTGGGGGAACACTAAAACTGGGTGATGTCGATAAGCCCCCCCCCAACCCCACCCTCCACCCATGTAATTCATAGAATTTTTAAAAACATTTTTTTTAGATTAATCGATTTGACTGGGATTCTGTTTTAATGATTTGCCTATCATTATTTATGTATGTTATTATTCAACTTAATTGTGAAAATACATAATTACATGGAAAATTTGGTTTAGTACAGAGGTGCCCAAACTAGGGCCCAGTGGCGGTTCTGGCAAACTTGGTGCCCTAGGCGAGATCCGACGTGGTGCCCTCCTTAATATCAACAACAACAACATGAGAAACAGATCCATTTAAGTCATTTTTATACTCTAAATCTCCACTTCACATCTGAAAGTCACATTTGATGCCTGTTTAGTTTCACTTTCACATCTGAAAGTGTAAGTGGAGATTTAGAGTAAAAAGGGACTTAAATATTGATCTGTTTCTCACCCACATCTATCATGTCGCTTCTGAAGACATAGATTTAACCACTGGAGTTTAATGGATTCTTTTATGCTGCCTTTATGTGCTTTTTGGAGCTTCAAAGTTCTAGCCAACATTCACTTGCATTTTATGGACCTACAGAGCTGAAATATTCTTCTAAAAATATTCATTTGCATTCTGCAAAAGAAAAAAAGCCTTGTTTCTGGAATGGCATGAGGGTGGGTAAATGATGAGAGAATTTTCATTTTTGGGTAAACTATCCCTTTAAATAAAAATAACTAGACAATGAATATAGAAATGAAGTAACTATATATATATATATATATATACTCACTCCCTAAGATCTGGGGACTGTGGATTACTCCATGATGCCAGATCTAGATTAAAGCATAGAGGTGATCAAGCCTTTGCTGGCCCAAAGCTGCAAATGATCTGGTATCCTGTCGTGCTGTCTCAGAGAGCATTGCTGCCCTAGGCGGCTGCCTATATTGCCTTTGATAGGATCTGCAACTGCTAGGGCTTGCGGGCCAAAGTTGGCACGTGAAGAACTTTGATTTGGCCTGTCTTGTCATAGATGACAAGAGGGAAAATAATAGAAAAAATCTATAAAAATATGGCATTAATGCAGCTCTTCGTTTTTAATTAATCTTTTTGTTTAAAAAATGTTTTGTTTTATTTTTGTATTACAAAAACTATAGCTTATTTGTAAAGTAGAGTGTATAAGTGATTTAATTTTTAAAAATGTATCATCAATGACCTTTAAATAAGCGCTGTCTGAATGTTCGCTCCATTGGCCATCCCAGGTGCCACCCCAAAATCTTCACTATGATTGGCCCGCTCCAAAGTTGGAGGTGGGCCTTCAATACCGCCAGACTGAACCAAGCTGGTTTAAAACGGAGCGGGAACTGAAGCATTGTCAAGAAATGACAGGTAATTAGGTGGACTCGCGGAACAGTGCGTACAGTCCTCCGAAATGAAATATGGCTTGAACGCGCACTATTGTGCCGCATTTTGTATCCGCGCACCCGTGAAGCGGGCTTGGTAAAGTCAGGTGAGGTATCATTTCAATATAAACAACGGTTCCATTCACTCCAAACACCACACAACATTACGACAAGCACTGTAAGTGAACAGACCATTGCTCTCAAAAATCCATTTCTGCCCTGCCAGCTAGACAAAAACGGTAATGCTGTAAACTAATTCTTCGTATTTCATCTACTTATTCTGACCAAAACCCGTTCTGCCTAAAAGCAGATATCTGCAAGTTGTTTAATAAACATAAGATACAATGCTATATTTCGGCAGGTTCTTAATCATAATCATATTTTGGAGTCAACGAAATTAATAGGCCTCTCAATTTTTTAATTTGCAGAAATGTGCTTTGTAGCTTTTATTTCCTTTCAGAATGTAATGCATTCAGCCTAATCGCCTAAGAAAAGAAGCAAAAGTACAATTACAGTTTTTGATATCACAACTGGAAAACAGTTTTAATGTCAAATAAAAATAAGTAGGCTAAATGCATTAACTACGCAAAAACATTTTACAGCATTGTTTAATTAAATAATCCTATTACATTTGGTAGTCCCAATAAATGGTAATACTGATTGAAATCCAGAATAATGTGTAGCCTAGGTCTATGATAAGAAATATTTTTTTATATCTTCTTTGTCACAAAACAAAACAATATCCTACTTGATAGTATTACCTCATGCCATTGTATCTTCATCTCTCCAAAACGCTGCAAAACTGCACAGAACTTCAATGTGAGGAGATGTGCTGTTCTTAAAGAGACAGTAACCATGTTTTAAGAGACGTTTAGTCGTTTAGCAGACATTTTATCCAAAGTGACTTACAAATGAGAAAAAGACACAACATACATCAAAAATTATATTGAAATCATTTATGTGCATTGTGCAAGTATAGGACACTTGATGATTTTATTTTTAGAGTTCTGTGTGTTTTGCAGTATTATTATTTAATTTACAATCATACAGTTTGAATATATGCAACGTTTACTTTAGGCCCACTGCTCTCAATCAAGTTTGATTTTTGGCCCTTCATAGGAAAAAGTTTGGGCACCTCTGGATTAGTAAATAAAAAAATAAATAAAAAAATGTAAGAATGATATCATGTATTTTATACATTTGTGACGAGGAGGAGGGCGGGGCAGGGCGGGGCCGTGACTAAGCACGCCCAGTTAAGCTAATCAGCCGAGGAGAGGGATAAGTGCAGCGGAACGCGGCAGTCAGAGAGAGAGAGAGCCACATGCAGCTGCCGTGTGTTTGTGTGTCTTTTTGTTTAAATTAAATATTATTTTGACTGTTCAGCTGGTTCCCACCTCCTCCTTTCCCATTTGAACCTTGTTACATTGGTGCCGAAGCCCGGGAGGGAGGAGGGATGCGCTGTCATGGAGTCCTTGCCACTGCCATCCACCCAAAGGAGCAGCCGAGGCAATCCGCTGGGGGACAGAGGAGTTGCTGCCGGCCGCCTGGAGCAGTGGAGCGGCTGCCAGGGGCGGAGGAGTTCCCTACTGGCCGCCAAAACGCGGAGGGGCGTTCCATCCGCCAGGGGTCGGAGGACTGGCTCTGGTCCGCCCAGGGAGGAGTGGCTGTCATCCGCCAGAGGGTGGAGGAGTGAAAGAGGACCAGGCGACGGCGTGTCTGGGAACCAGCGAGCAAGTTTTTTTTCTCTCTCTCCTCTCTCTCTCTCACTGCCTTGCCCTTTCCCTCTCCTCTTTTTTGTTTTGTTTTGTTTTTCCCTCCTCTCGTCCCCCTCCCCAGCCCTAGAGAGGCAGGGAAAAGCGATGTATGTCATGCTGGGGGTTCCCCGGCCTGAAGCAAAGGAGGGAGGAGTGTGAGGAGGAGGAGGGCGGGGCCGGGCTGGGCCGTGACTATGCACGGATAAGAGGGATAAGTGCAGCGGAACGTGGCAGTTCAGGAGAGAGAGAGCCACATGCAGCTGCCGTATGTTTGTGTTGTGTGTCTTTTTGTTTAAATTAAATATTATTTTGACTGTTCAGCCAGTTCCCACCTCCTCCTTTCCCATTTGAACCTTGTTACAAAAAACATCCAGTGAGCGGCAGGTCTGTGGATGGAAATGCCTTGTTGATGAGAGAGGTCAACAGAGAATGGCCAGACTGGTTCAAACTGACAAAGTCTACGGTAACTCAGATAACCACTCTGTACAGTTGTTGGTGAGAAGAATATCATCTCAGAATGCTATTCTGAGATGTGGGTTGGTGCTGTTTTGGGGGCACGAGGGGGACCGACACAATATTAGGAAGGTGGTTTTAATGTTGTGACTGATCGGTGTATATCTAATGTTACAATTTAAAAGTAAATGCGCACTGTTCTTAATGAGGGAAACAAACACCTTCTGCACGACTACTTTTTACTCAAATTGTTATTCTGATAATATAATTGGTAATGGAAACATTTGCATTAAATTATAAGAGTTCAAAATTCTTCACTGCCGTGTTAAGGAGCATTTTCACTATAGTGAATCCCACTGTATATTTGCTAGAAAAAAAAAATCCAAAAGGAAAATAAATGCTGAATCAACAAAAATGGAGTACACATCAATATACAAATAACAGTGAAACATTTTACAGTGTGTTGGTCGAGTGGTCTTTTGTTCTCAAGTTGTAGGCCTATGATATTTTTGGATGTGATTGATTCCTGATTCAAAACCCCTTTGTGTATACAGCTTTTTAACAAAACTAAGTAAATCGCTACTGCATATCAGTGGATCTAAGAAATGGGTGAGCAGTTGATTCCATATTACGCGATTTCTATGAATCAGAGATCCGACCATGGTGCAGTACAGAAGCGGAATGTGTGTCTATGCGGGGGCGCGTGGTCTCGTGGTGCTCTCGTATTCTGCCTCTAACAGCGTCTACAACTGACCAGAGTGAAGCATAATGAGCTTGACATTTTTTTTAACAAGTACACTTAATAGAGACAGAATGTCTCAAGTTGATCCAACAAAAATCGCATCGGAGAATACTATAAATGGGATGGATTGACAAACAAGCATTTTTTTCTTCTTTTTGGAATCGAAGGTGCCGGAAGTTCATTTAAACCAGCTGATCTCAGTTCAGAACACTCGGGCTGTCAGTAAAGGGTTAAACTTTTGACACGCAAAGTCATGTGTCAAAACAATATGGTGCCGATCACAGTGGAGTTTGTCTTTGGGAAAAACACCAACAAAACTACATCTGGTAAGAAACCCAATTAAGTTTTACATTGAAACCTGTTTGAGTCAAAAGATTAGTCTCTAGTTTCATCCAATACGCCATTTTTAAAATTGAAAAAAAGCAATTTATCGTGAAATTCCATGCTGATAAACACAATGACCTCCATTACTAAGAAATCAAATAAAGCAATACACTTTCAGAGTAATTAGATTTACAGCCTTAAAGCAAATTACAAAGACAAATCAGAGTCCCCACGAATGCAGGATGGAGTAGAGAGAATATCAAGGAGGAAAATAAGGATGGAGTGAAATTAAATATATTTTATGGAGAAATCAATAAAATATAAGATTAAGAACCTAAAATTTGGCACAGATGGGAACTGCTTAAAGAAGTAATTATATAATATTAAATGATGACAATTCTGCTTCTTGAGTGTGCTGTTGTTTTCAGCCAATGACAAAAATAGAAAAACGCTACACATTTCTGGTGCAGTTTTGTGATTGGCTGGGCAGTCTACAGGCCACCCTCAATGTTTGCAACACACAGCCTGCCCCTCATATTGTTTTTAATGCACAAATTGGAAAAAATAAATGTTTTTATTTAAAACCGTGTTTCCCAAATGTTTGATTGGGTGGGCAAGACTCACATTTGGGTGAGCTCAGTCCACCCATGCCTACATCCGGCCCCAGATTCGCTCTACTCACTCCGCTGTTGAGCAACTTGTGTTCCTTTTCAGTTACACCACAAAGAAAAATGCAAACAGATGTGTCCCCACCCCACTGACATCAATTCATTTTTATATAAATAAGCCTCACAATCAAACTCAAAACAAGCCAGCACTGATATGAAATTAATCGGACACATTCCTTGATCTTGTGAGGAAGACTCTCTCTTATATATAAAAGCAGATATGCAGATCCAAGCGGTTCCGTTCCAATTTCATTTTACTGCAGTAAAAAAGACAGAACTTAGGCCTATTAAGATTATTACTTAAGTTTGCAGCTATGCTGATTTAACAAAATAAATCAGGAATATGCTTGCTCTAGCCTTCGTTAAATTAATTATTAATACGAGTAATGGCATCTGTGTAAATAAGTTTCTTTTTTTTTTTTTTTTTTTTTTTTTTTTTTGGGAGTGTGAACGTTACCATCAGTTTGAAACATTTTTTGCTTGAAGGGTAGCCTTACCTGCTAGTTCCTTCACCATCAGTCTATGGCCCCTGCTGATGATATGCATCCACTGATGTGCAGATGCAATCTTTGTTTATTAAATTAAAAAGTTATATCAGGATGGATTAGCACCCCAAACTCCTTGTACTAAAGGCGAAAACCTTACCAAAAGTCTGATCAGTCTTTCTGGCTAATACTCATACTAACATGTTTCGTAATTAAGGTGGCCATTATTCATGTGTGAATCCATGTGACTCCTGTCGTAGTTAAGGTTAGCTCTTCATTAGTTCTTAATTAGTCCAATCTTTATCTCTTAACTGATTCATGCTGAAGCAAGTATTCAGGTATTAATTCATAATCATTCATGTACAGTTACAGTTATTATAAAGTTTTACCATGTTATTTGACATTCTGCACACAACCTCATTAATATTCAAGAGTTTCATTACTTCGTGATGACCCCCCCCCCAAATAATAATAAAAAATATGCAAATTTTTTTGCAAAAAGCGCTTTGAATGTAGTGTCAGAAAAGCGCTATATAAATGTAACATTCATTCATTCATTAATTCATTCATTCAAATGTCCCCATCCCAAAAAAAAGTGACAATCATGGATAAAACAGATAAATAGGAGCCACCTATCTGCAAAAACTAAATTCTAAGAACTAAGTTTTATCTGTAAGATAATTAGCATAATAATTAAGAGCTTGATTAGAGAGCCCAATACTATAACGCCTCTTTAACAAGATGCACTAATCAACTGTGTCAAAAGCCTTATACAGATCTTGGAAAAGAGCTCTGCAAGTCTTTTAACAACTACAATTCCCCAAAATTTGGGACAGTATGGAAAAAGCTAATAAAAACAAAAAGGAGTGATTTGAAAATTATATTCATCCTGTGCAATATTAAAAGCACTACAACAACACATTTTTTTTATCCTTTACCTTGTATCCTTTAAACGCACACTCATTTCAAATCAGATGATTGCAACACACTCCAAAAAAAAAAAAAAAAAAAAAAAAAAAATCACTATTTCTTTTAATAACACTTATTAAGCATTTAAGCACTGAAGACACAAGTTTAAGTTTGACAAGCAGAAGTTTCCTGCATTCATCCATTGTATAGGTCTTCAGCTGTGCAATTGTATTGGGCCTTTAAGTTCTTCAGAAGCGACATGATAGGTGTGGGTGAGAAACAGATCAATATATAAGTCCTTTTTTACTATAAATTCTCCTCCCTGCCCAGTAGGTGGCGATATGCACAAAGTGGAGATTTATAATAATAATAATAATAAAGGACTTAAATATTGATCTCTTTCTCAACCACACCTATTACATCGCTTCTGAAGATATGGATTTAACCACTGGAGTCTTATGGATTACTTTTAAGCTGCTTTTATTAGCGTTTGGAGCTTCAAAATATTGGTACCCATTTACTTGCATTGTGAGAACCAACAGAGCTGAGATATTCTTTTAAAAATCTTTGTTTGTGTTCAGCAGAAGAAAGAAAGTCCTACACATCTTGGATGGCTTGAGGGTGAGTAAATGATAAGAGCATTTTCATTTTTGGGTGAACTATCCCTTTAACAATTTTGTCATGTCACACTATTTGTAACAGAAAGGTTGAGGGATACTAAAGATGTGGGAGTAATGGATGAGGCAGATGGGGTGGAATGTGGTATGAATTTAGGGTAAAAGAAAAAAGTGTTAAATCAGAATCTTTTGCAATTTTTCTGTGTATTCATATATATTCATTTTATGAAGAGAGCAGGGTGGAGAGGCTGCAGATAAGGGCAGAAAAGAGATTCCAGGTAAGAAAGGGGACAGATGATTGCAACAAGCCAACTACATTCCCTGGACTCCCTTAGAAAATAAAATTACACTATCAGAATTCTTGGGGGGCCTGTGGCCCACAAGTCTAGAAAAGCCCCTGGTCCCTACTTCAATGTAAGTTTCACTCATTTTATTATCATCAGGTGAAAGTCTTCAACATGATCACATAGGAAGTCGACAAGTTGTTTCGGAGAGTTCCAGTACCCTCGGATTGTGCACATTATGCCATATCATTGACAAGCGCCATCTACCATCAGACATTTTGAATCGGCTCAAGCATGTATACATTCACTTGTGGTGTGACTGGAAGTGCATTACATCAGCAGCTTGGGAGACCCAGCTTTGGGTCCTGCGTCAAATCTAGGAAGTAATGCCCCTCTGTGGACATTACACCAGGAAAATGGAGCTCAAATGTGGCCATTTGCCCAACAACACTTACCGCTTTGGCCACTGGGAGCAGTGTTTTGCATTTTGGTAAGCACAGACTGATTTTAGTTAAAGAAAAGTGAACCTTCTGTTGCCACACACAAATTTCTGCACAAAAGACAGTCATATGTTTTTGTCAAACATGATCTTTTTCCACCCTCATTCTGACCCTCTGTCAGAAAGTCTTAGTTTTGGTGCTGCTTCTCCTTTAAGACTTGACAGTAAACACACTTGCACAGCTGAAGTATGATTGGCTCTCTGCTGTTGACAGACCTGCTCTCTCATTGCCATTTCACTGCTTACTGCTACTGGGCGGAGCTACGGAAGTGATAAGGTAATGTTGTTGTGGAGGCAGTCAGATGCAAATGTCTACAACAGTGTGACATCACAATGTGGAGGAAGTGAAGAACGATTCATGTTGGCAGCTTGGTTTAAACAAATGCTCTTTTTGCAATGAGGAGGACGTTTTGAAGAATTAACAATTTCTATGCAGAACGACTTATTGATATTTCCTTCCAAGTTATAAAAATTAAGACACAGTGGCCCGCAGTCCGCACTGGAATTCCTCAGGGCAATACATTTAAAGACTCTGCCAAGACGGCACCCTAAAGTCTGAATCAGCCCTATGGAAATGAGACGAAATGCACATCTGCCCATCTTGAGAACATAGGGAACTTGTCCAGGATAGCACAAACCCTTCTTTTACACCCCTAAAGGGCAGAGGTGATGGTCAGTAAAAGACATAGTGCTAAAGCAGACTCTCCTAAGAAACCGTCATGATTGCAATGGACAACACAGATTTCTTTGTCTTGAACATAACCAATTTTCTATGCTTAAAATTAAAACTCATAGGAGATCACGAGACATCGTGATCGTTATTCTGCAAACAGCAGCTAAAAAGGATCTATGAACTTTGACACAATTGCTGGACTCAAATCTGACTTTACACTTCACAACGCACATAACCGAGTTTTATATGCTAACATGCATCACTGTAGTTAGAATCATATAATGCATTATTCTGACCTTGTGCATACATAATGCACACATATGTATATTCAAATTTTAATGTGTGTAATTGTGTAATTTTTATGTGTAACCATAAAGAGAAATTATGTCATGTTTCAATGTAAATGCTTGTCTGTTTATGTAAAGAATGATGTTAAAATATGTCATGTCTCGTACACACGATTTCATTATATAAAAGAATAAAAGTATGTTCGCTTTTTGAGCAGGAAACTGACAAACCTTAGAAAAGGCACCATAAATTAATTATCTTGAGGGGAGGACACTTTCACCACATGCCCTCTGAAAAGCCACCCCTGAGTGAGATGGTTTAAAGACCAGCCTGGACAACCCCTCTCTCTCTTCTGGCTCTTCTCTGCTCTACAGCATAAACACACTTTGACCTCTGTCCCAGGAAGTCCTGAGTCTCCCTTGCGGGAGGACTCGCTTCCGGGGCTCTATTGGGTCATTCCATCACCCATCCATCGAACCGAACAAAGGCCTCCTGGAACTGAACCAAGCGGGAGTTTTCAAACTCCATCCTGTCCAACTTCTCCAAAGATGTCGAAGTCATTGCTTCAAAGCCCCGCCGGATCATTCCAGCACCAAACTATCCGGCATCCACAATCTTTAACAGAGGTCCAAAACATCGACAGATCACAACCAGAACTTTCTATGGGCCCAGACAAAGAACCAAAGCAATGCAACAAAATGCAAGTACACCTCCAGACTTTTGCTAGAAAGTCCTAGTGTTTTATTTTAATACTTCAAATCAATCAAAATCAAATCCCTTTAATGTCACTCAACCATATACACAAGTGCAACAGTGGGTGAAACTCTTGGGTGCAGTTCCAAGCAACATAGCAGTATGACAATTACAATAAACATCTGATTTACACATAACACAGTTTACACATCTGTTACACAACACAATATACACCTAATAATGTAAAATATACAGTATACACAAAATAAGAAGACTGTATACAAAGAATAATATACAATATACAGTATACACAAAATAGAAGAAGACTGTATACAATAAGTGATGAGATGTTGCTGCCAATTCTAACCACCTGGCGTCTGTTTGAGAGGACATCCAGGATCCAGCTGCACAGCGAGCTGTTTAAGCCCAGAGCCCGGAGTTTCACATCAAGCTTGGAAGGCACTATGGTGTTGAATGCTGAGCTGTAGCCTACAAACAGCATTCTCACATATGTGTTCCTTTTTCCAGGTAGGAGAGAGCAGTGTGTAGTGTAGATGCAATGGCATCATCAGTGGAGCAGTTGAGTCCAGTAAGGCAGGCAGCACAGAGCAGATGTAATCTCTGATTAGCCTCTCACAGCATTTGCTGATGATGGGGGTCAGAGCAACAGGATGTCAGTCATTTAAGCAAGTGATGTTGGATTGCTTTGGCACAGGCACAATGGTGGACATTTAAAGCATGTGGGGAACACAGACAAGGAGAGGGAAAGGTTGAAAATCAACGCATGAAGACTGAAAGAAATGCACGTGGCTGTAAAGTTGTCCATGTTGTTGTTGTGACTGTTGCGTGGGTCTCGCTGTAGCTGACTTCGACGCGTGACTATGATACAAAAGGTCAATCGTAAAACATCTACATCACCTCCTCAGCTGACATCCTTTCTTCAGCGATTCGATTGCACATAGTGTCATGTATACTTGGACAGATAAATTAAGACTGTAGCTCGACAACTGAAAAACCCACAGTAGTTTGATTATAACTGCCCATGTAAACGTACTTAATAAATGTTGTAAAAAGTATTATGCCACATTTGTTGTCACATGACCTCATTATGTTACATTGTTTAATTCAGTGTGTGGTGTCCATTTATCATCTCAGAAACAAACAAACTAATAATTTTGACATTTCAATCAAATTAGTTAAGAAAAAAATTTGTAAAAGCACAATTGATGTTACTTAGGGCAAATTCCAATTGGAAATGATCATGTGGATGGCTAGATATTTCATTCTGCTCAATTCTGACAAAATGCAGCAGCTAGCCTAGAGTAGTGACTAGAATCTAGAAATATGATCATATCAGCCCAATTTTATTGTCACTAAACTGGCTACCTGTAAAGTTTTGTATAAAATTTTACAATTCTGCTTCTTGCTAACAAAGCTTTGAATGGTCTAGCTCCTTAGTACTTAAGCAACCTTCTGTTGTGCTATAATCCATCACATTCACCACGATCACAAAATACCACCCTGTTGACAGTACCTAGAATATCAAAATCCACAAAGGGAGGTAGATACTTTTCCTATTTGGCTCCTAAACTATGGAATAGCCATCCTAGCATTGTTCGGGACTCAGTCATTGTCTCTCAGTTTAAGTCTAGACTAAAGACTCATCTCTTCAGCCAGGCATACACCTAATTTATCCCTCAACAGTTATGCTGCATTAGTCAGGTCTGCTGGAACTAGAAACACTTCTCATACTCTATAACTCTGCATTAGTGAGTGAATAATATCTACACTAATATTATTCTATTTGTTTCCCTGTGTCTGCCTCGGGATATGTATCCTGAGAGACGTATACCAAAGTACATGTATACAAGAACCTGCAAGATCCAACTCCAGTCCAGCTTGATGTCCGACTCCCACCACTATGTGTCATTGAGTAATGAATACTAACTGCAGTCTGTGCCAATCAGACAATGAAGGGTACTTAAGCGATGATCACTGTCTGCATCACTTCAATCTATTATAATTGACTTCACAGAGGATGAACTCGTGCCATGTCCAACCATACAACAAGGGATACTTCACTGGCCACTGCCTGCACATCGGATTTAGGATGGTTTCACCAGAAATGAACTGCCACAAGCTTCCAGCAGGACTGCGACACACACCATGCTTATGTCTGTCAGCATCATCTAGGTCACAGGATGGATTACACTTTCTTAAAATGGAATACATAGACAATAATGTAATGTCAACTAAAGCCATCTTCAGCCAAATATAAAGGGCACTTCATCTACGTGCACCTCCACGGTCAGTTTGGGACGAACTTCAAAGACACTAGTATTTGACTGCAGAGTGTGGCATTTAAGTCACGTCAAGACAACAAAACTTATGCAAGCAACCTCATTGGAAGACAGATTGATACACAGCTCATATATGTGAGTTACCACTAGGGCTGGGCGAAATATCGAATATTCACAATATTATCACAATGATTTGCTGGCTATAAAATTAAGCAATATTGTGAATATCATAATGATTGTAGTGTGCTTTTTATTTGGCCACTGTGTTTTCAAAAGAGCGTGTCATGAGAATTTCACGATCCTTCTGGGCTGCACAATTAGGTAAGGCAAGTTTATTTATATAGGACATTTCATACACAATGTTAATTCAAAGTGCTTTACATACAAATGATTAAAAATGTAATGATACATAAAATATTTTAAAACCAATTAAGAACAAGAAATGAAAATACAAATAAAATAAATTAAAATATTGAAATGAATAAAAAAGAAAATAGAACAAATAATACAAAAATAAAAATGATACAGTGCAATCAGTAAGTGCAGGACAGTGTTCAGTCAGTAAATGCACAGTTAAACAGGTGTGTTTTCAGTCTGCATTTGAATGTGGATACTGTTGGAGCACATTTAACTTTTTCTGGAAACTGGTTCCAGCTGCGGGTGGCATAATAGCTAAATGCTGTCTCACCTTGTTTTGAGTGAACCCTTGGAATTTCTAACTGACTTGATCCTAATGATCTGAGAGGTCTGTTAGGTTTGTATTCAACAAGCATATCTGCAATATATTTAGGTCCTAGGCTATTGAGTGATTTATAAACTAGTGATTATACTTAAAAATCAATTGTAAATGTAACTGGAAGTCAGTCTAAAGACCTGAGTACTGGAATAATATTGGGTCAATATTTTTTTTACATCAAAATTAATCAAAATAATATCAAAATCTCAGTATTGTCATGTGTGATTATTACACCCTAAAAAGCTGAGATTTAATTTAATGAATGCATGGTCTGTGTGTGCTTCAGAGTGAACAGGCGACATGTTCAGGTGACATGTTCTATGATGATATGCTGTTTTTAGTGCTCTCAGAGCGGTTTGCGTGCTTTGTGAAAGCAAAATGCTGCAGATTCACACAGTAGCACAGTTTTAAACATTTGTTGTAACCGCTAAAACTTATACAAATCTAAAAATGGTACACTGTATTTCTATAATTGACAATGTTCAACCATGTGAAAACCGTGTTTTCACTATTGTAGTAGAATTCTGAATACTAGGTACTTCTACTAAAGAACAACATTTATGGCAATCTTACAATTTAAATGTGGAAGGGAAAAATGAGGACTAATAAGCATGGAGACAGAATGATAATGAGAATCGTATTACTACCCCAAAGGCCATGCATGAATCACATCAATTGTTCCTAACATCCCATAGTATGACTTGAGCAACTTCAACCCCAACAAGGTGAATCAAGAGGGTTGCAATACCAAGCACAAATGTTATGTATAGTTTCTATCCTGCATGCCAGAGTATGGTTTCTGTAGTACTAGTCCAGCTCATCATGCCCCCCTTTGGCCTGGAGAGGAACTGTAGTTGCAAGTCATGACAAGAGACCGGAGTCCCAGTCTGACTCAGAAGAGGCCATGGAACAATTAACGTTAGGAAGCAGAGCAGATTCAATACAAACAGAAGCTCCAGACAGAACAGAACTGTTGGAGGCTTTACTGACGGACGTCTGTGAGGTATCTTCAGGTGTCTTGACAAAATAGGGGAACAGCTCTGGAGGATCATGATACTGATGCTGCTGGAGTCGATGATCTCCGTGAAAAAATGGGAACAACTGAGGAGGGCCCGAATCAGAAAAGAAAGAGGAAGATGTTACCTGGGATTCCACACAAACTGTATCAACAGACAGTTCAACAGGTACGCAAGGTTGAGTTTCAACAGTGTCCAGTTGATCACTTTGATAAGGTGAATTGTGGCCAGCAGGAGCATATTTTAGGGAGGGCCACACAGGGATTTGATTTGCCATTGAATGCTCTTGGGTTTGTAGTACGACCGCTCCAGCTGGATTACTCATATCTTTTGTAAAACCCACGTCCGCTGGTAAACATGAAATGTTTGAAGACACAGATGAGTAATGTCTTAAACAGGGAGCACTGCAATCCCATGATTGGTTTGACTTTTCACTTGGCCTCTGGGTAATCCTTCTTCTCTTGGCAAGTTTTGGCCTTGGAGTGAAGGACCTACAGTGCTTCCTTAAGTTAACTATTGACAATGGGTAATCTGACAATTGTGGAAATGGTAGAGGACGAGGTAATGAGAAGTAAGAGATGCCACACTTTGGAGTTCCAAATATATCTAGAGCAAATTTGAGAGATTTCTTTATTGAAGACAGTGTTTTATGCTCCAACACTAACAGGCCATGGCTTTCAGAAAAACTGTCTTCAACCTGTGGAAGAATTCTGGGAGTGTTTGAGTACATTTTTAAATCTTTATCTCCATCTTGTTTTTTATTTTGTGAGGAGATAGTGTTAGGAGCAGCTTCTGTGAGACCCTTTGGAATATGGGTCTTGGAATCTTGATAGTCGTCTTGATAATCACATACAATTTTGGTGTTATAAATAGGAAATACAAACCCTGATGATTAGATTTCCAACTTTCCAAGAGGTACATGCTGGACTCGACTGCACATATTAATGATACCATATTTCTGAGACTTTTTAGTCTAAGGTTGTTTCATCCAATGCCTTGTGGTCTTAGGCTGTCAGATCTGATGCCTTATTATATGAGACCTTAGACATGACTGTTTTTCCTGAGACGTGAAGCCTTTTAGTCTAATGCTGTTCTGTCTGATGGATGAGAACTGATGTTGAGCTATAAGGATGTCCTAAAATGGACACTGTACGCCTGTCAGTCAGTCAAATGGCATGCGGGTACCAAAATAAGAAAATAGAAAGTTTTTTATAGAAATAGAAATAGTTAAGTTTATCGTTGTTTGTGTAGTTTCTCCCTTTACTATCTTGTCCTTTTGTCCTGTTAACAAGATCAACCAGCGGTTGTGACCGATGTAATAAGTACCCCTTATTGCATCTAACTAGACAGTAGGGAAAAGAAAGCAAGACCGAGGGGTAAAACTTACCTGCTGGAATCCTTCACCTTCAGATAAAGTCCCCTCAAGACTCCAACTGTATTAAGACAGAGCAGTATTAACACTAGAACAAACACCACCTTTACACTCGGGTTTACAGGTATAGAAGTGTGCTATCATACTTTAGCTAATATTATATTTACTATAGTACAACCACAGCCAGAATATATGTTTATGTAGCTGACAAACCTTTAGCACGTGGAGCTGATACTTTACAGCCTTTATTCTGTTTGACAGAAAGAAAGGGTGTGTAAACTTCTGTGAATAATGAACTCATTTCTGACAGCAAAAGCACAGTAAACTTAAAATAAATTACCTCAGTCTTGATTTTCTTATTCAGGTGATCAATAAACTTCAGGAACTCTGTCATATATGTTAAGGAAAGCATCTACACACGCGCATGCGTGCGCGCACACACGCACTCTGCAGTTAATGGAATGTTTTTCTTGGTTATCATGACTGTTAAAAAATTAAAAAAAATAAGAAAATCTAAAGTGAAGTATTAATTACAGTGAATAAGGATCTGCAAAATAATCATGAGCACACATAATGTGCAGTATATACAAAATTCCCTGAACTTTCAAAATAAACCACATTTTTGCTGCTCTATAGTGCTTACTTGTGGACAACAGTGAAAAGACTCAAAATGACTGGGCTTAAGACTTAAAAAAAAAAAAAAAAAGACAATTCATTTCTCAAACAGATCTCCAGGATAAAACAAAAAAAGGGATCTATATAGCAATATTCAAAACAGACATCTTAAAATTTGAGCAGTTTATGCTCATTGGCAACTGTGGGCAAAACGGTTTTTGGCGCAAGAAACTATGACTCTAAATGAGCAAGCATTAGCCAGTACACCGCCCTTACACTTCTCCTGCAACACAAACACTCAATGGTCAACAATATCAACATCATCAAAACAAAATTGTTCCATGATTCCATTCATTCTATATCACTGCATCAATTTTAAAACTCTGGTAACACTTTCTATGAAACCCATATTTATAATGCATTAGTAACGTCTCATAATACACCCTACAATATGTTATTATTCTCATAAATAATTGTAACCACAATTAAAATACATTATAATACTTACCTATTCATAGTTATACCTTAGAATATAATGCATTATAACACCAGCAACATCCAATTTTACCTGCAGAAGTTATAATGTATTATATACTGTATATATCTGTAATATATATATAATAGGTATGCTTTAAGTAAAGTAACAAAAGCAATGTCTTCTTATAAACATCCATAAGATATTTCTTAAGTGGTTATGAGACATTACAACTCATGCTGGAAATTATATAATGTATATACATTACACATACACAAACTACAAAATAATTTTAAATTTTAGTAAATTTTGAGATATTACAAAAAACACTTGTAATGCTACAAGGTTAGCATCAGAAACTTATGTATGTTGATCACACA
Source organism: Myxocyprinus asiaticus (assembly GCF_019703515.2). Classification (NCBI taxonomy): domain Eukaryota; kingdom Metazoa; phylum Chordata; class Actinopteri; order Cypriniformes; family Catostomidae; genus Myxocyprinus; species Myxocyprinus asiaticus. Next base: position 38,542,650 of record NC_059379.1, read on the forward strand.
TGTAGCCGATCTTCTTGGGTGTAAACACACCCAAGAATAATAATAAAAAAATGTTTTTACTGATTCTATATTGGACTCTGTTCAATAAAATTTTATGTTTGTGCATCTTATTTGGAGACTTCTTTATAAATAGCTTCCACTGAATAAGTTTGACTTGTAACGTATTGTATGTTACAAGTTTATGTTATGGCTGTTTATAAGAAGATATTGCTTTTGTAACTTAAAGCAGGCAAAGACCACTTATAATATAATCATGTCATAAAGCCTTTTGACTGTTTACACTATACAGCACTTATACGATTAACTTTAATGACTTCTGCTGCGTTAAAATTGAATGTTGCTTGTGTTATAATGCATTATACTCTTAAGTATAACTATGAATAGGGGAAGTCTTATAATGTATTATACCTGTAGTTCTAATTATTTATGAGAAGTTATAACTTAATATAAGGTGTATTATGAGATATTATGAATGCAATATAATGCATGTATAATGCCTTTACAATACATTATAAATATGGGCTTCACAGAAAGTGTTACCAAAACTCTTGATCAAAATTCATAACTAAAATCATTATAAAAAAAACAGATTGTTATCCTCAAAATGGTTGTCAAAAGACAGTAAAATAGTGTTGCGGTAGTGAGAAATAATTTAATGGAAACAATTTTTTTCATTATATTATCGGCCATCGTCATGTTCAGAACATCAACCAATTTTTTGGGACTTTTTGACGTTAGGTACAATATATTGTTTATTATGGACTATTGGCCATAGGTACAAAATAGTGTTTCATTTGTTATATCTTAAATTGTCCTTTTTAATCACTACACAATGCTGTAATTAACTGGAGAATAAAAATAATAATAATAATAATAATAATAAAAAAATCTAAAATAGAACTTTAGATTGGTAAATACAGTGTTCCTGTCATATATACTGTCTATATCACTACACAGCACCCATAGAGGCTAACTATTAACTTTAGTTTACATGTCAGGAAGAAAGAAAGTCATGAGGGATCAGAACAACATGAGGGTGTGAAATTGATGTACAGTATACAATACACACAATATAGAATACACATACACATAATATAGAATACACATACAATAAAAATGGTATATAAAGTATATATTAAATATACAGTAGGTTGTATTGTACTGTATTGACATTCAGGCTGTCGGTTGATAGTCAGTTGTCAGTGTGTTTGCTACCATTGCTACTCTCCCTTCCGGGATGGCTACAAATCCCTCCCCCGCCCACCATTTGGCAAATCGGACCACTCTTCCATTCTGCTTCTGCCCGCTTACAGGCAGAAACTGAAACAGGAAGCACTCACTCTCAGAACGATCCAGTGCTGGTCGGACCAATCAGACTCTATGCTACAGGACTGTTTTGATCACACGGACTGGGAGATGTTTTGGTCCGCTTCTGATGACGACATCGAGCTTTACGCTGATAGCGTAATGTGTTTCATCAGAAAGTGCGTAGAGGACGTCGTTCCGACCAGAACAACACGGATCTATCCGAACCAGAAGCCATGGATTAATAGCGATGTTCGCGCGTCACTTAATGTGCGGACCTCCGCTTTTAATTCTGGGAATGCGGAGGAGCATAAACAAGCCAGTTATCAGAACAGAACAGCAAAACGCCAGTACAGGTACAAGACTGAAGGACAGTTTAACACCACCAACTCTAGAAGCATGTGGCAGGGAATTAACATCATCAAGGACTTTAAAGGGAATTAAAAACTCCGCCGTAAACACCGCTGCCTCTCTCCCGGATGAGCTAAATACTTTTTATGCTCGTTTTGAGGGAAATAACACCACCCTCGCGGACAGAGCTCTCGCGGCCGAAGCTACAGAGGTTAGTTCACTCTCCGTCTCTGTAGCTGATGTAACACGATCCTTCCAACGGGTGAATATCCGCAAAGCCGCGGGTCCAGACAGCATTCCGGGCCGCGTCATCAGAACGTGCGCGAACCAACTTGCTGGTGTTTTTACGGACATTTTCAACCTTTCCCTCTCCTTGTCTGTAGTCCTCACATGCTTTAAAACATCCACCATTGTGCCTGTTCCAAAGCAATCAAAAATCACTTGCTTAAATGACTGGCGTCCTGTTGCTCTGACCCCCATCATCAGCAAATGCTTTGAGAGACTAATCAGAGATTACATCTGCTCTGTGCTGCCTCTCTCTCTAGACCCATTGCAGTTTGCTTACCGCAACAACCGCTCCACTGATGATGCCATTGCATCTACACTACACACTGCTCTCTCCCACCTGGAAAAAAGAACACTTATGTGAGAATGTTGTTTGTAGACTACAGCTCAGCATTCAACACCACAGTGCCCTCCAAGCTAGATGAGAAACTCCGGGCTCTGGGCTTAAACAGCTCGCTGTGCAGCTGGATCCTGGACTTCCTGTCAAGCAGACGCCAGGTGGTTAGAATAGGCAGCAAAATCTCCTCATCACTGACCCTCAACACTGGAGCCCCACAGGGCTGTGTTCTCAGCCCACTCCTGTATTCCCTGTACACACATGACTGTGTGGCAACACATAGCTCCAATGCCATCATTAAGTTTGCTGATGACACGACGGTGGTAGGTCTGATCACTGACAATGATGAAACAGCCTATAGAGAGGAGGTGCACACTCTGACACACTGGTGTCAGGAGCACAACCTCTCCCTCAACGTCAGTAAGACAAAGGAGCTTGTGGTGGACTTCAGAAGAAAAGACAGATAACACAGTCCCATCACCATCAATGGAGCACCAGTGGAGAGAGTCAGCAGCTTCAAGTTCCTGGGTGTCCACATCACTGAGGAACTCACATGGTCCATCCACACTGAAGTCATTGTGAAGAAGGCTCATCAGCACCTCTTCTTCCTGAGACAGCTGAGGAAGTTTGGAATGAACCGCCACATCCTCACATGGTTCTACACCTGCACTGTAGAGAGCATCCTGACTGGCTGCATCTCCGCCTGGTACAGCAATAGCACCGCCCACAACCGCAAAGCACTGCAAAGGGTGGTGCGAACTGCCAGACACATCATCGGAGGTGAGCTTCCATTCCTCCTGGACATATATACCAGGCGGTGTGTGAAAAAAGCTCGGAGGATCATCAGAGACTCCAGCCACACGAGTCATGGGCTGCTCTCACTGCTACCATCAGGCAGGCGGTATTGCAGCATCAGGACCCGCACCGGCCGACTCCATGATAGCTTCTTCCCCCAAGCAATCAAACTTTTGAACTCTTGATCTCCCACAATCAAAATACATCAGCACTGCACTTTATTAATCTTACTCTTATATCTCACACCGGACTGTCATAAATTATATTATTATTATATTATATTCTCTCATAATAACTTACTATCAACCGACAGCCTGAATGTCAATACAGTATAATTCAACCTACTGTACATTCTATATATACTATATATACTATTTTTATTGAATAATGTGTATCTATATTGTGTGTATTGTATACTGTACATTGTATGTTATTATTTGTATATTGTGTTGTGTGTAATTATGTGTATATTAGACTTTAAATTTTGTTGTGTTAATTTGATGTTATTGTAGATTGGTATATGTCTCATCACTGTCATGACTGCTATGTTGATTGGAACTGCACCCAAGAATTTCACACACCATTGCACTTGTGTATATGGCTGTGTGACAATAAAAGTGATTTGATTTGATTTGAGATTTGTAATTTTTTGGGTGAACTAGCCGTTTAATAAAATAATGTTTAATGACAATTAATCAATTGTTTTATTTAGTAACTGTTTTTAAAAGCAATAAGGCCACTTAACATGGAAAAGAACAAAAAACTCTTTTTAGTTATATATTTTCAATATTAACAACTGCATACAGCCAAAGCTTATCAGTGTGTGTGCATGTTAAATCTCTGAACACCGACAAAGAACATTTTATGAAAAGCCAACTATCACCTCTTGTTTCTCTGAATAATAACAAACTGATTATAATGTGATAGCATGTAGACAGTAGACTTAAAGTTTATACTGTATAGTATATGTGTGTTACCCATCAGTATTGGTTTCTATGTAAGCCACGGTTGAGTGCAAATGTTTTTACTGTTATGTTGTTTTAGTCCATTTTTTTTTTTTATTAATGCATATTAATTTTTTTTTCTTTTTTTTTTTTCTAAAAGAACATTATGGTTTGTTGAAATTATTTTAATTTGAAAACATTCTTGGTAACGTTTGTGAATACAACAAAATGTAAATTTCATATACTGTATGTGTCATACCTGTTATTTTTAATTTGCATTTTAATTTACGAGTATTTGATTACTCGTTTTTTGTGGGTTAGAGTACTCAACTACAAAGTTACTTGAAAATGTCCATCCCTATCACTTACCAATATTTACTGATAAAGGCCCAAAAATAAATGTAATTTAGAATAATTAAAATAATTATAAATATAATGTATAGGCCTAATTAATATTATAATTCAGATAATAAAAATACATTAAATTATATTGTGGCAACAGAAAAGTAAAGCATTTAGACAAAACAAAAAGTGACTTTAAAAGTGAAAATATTGTTTGTTTTATTTTCATATCATTGAACATAACCCCGCTATAGGCCAACTTCCCACTGCTCTATTTTTAATTGTTGGTCTATGTACTCGTGCACCAGACAGATGCTTTTGGAGTGTCTCACTAGTTTTCATTACCTCTAGTCATAAGTGCTGTGTTTTCAGGATGCTGTGTCAAGTTAAATGTAGTTTGAAACTTTGAAAAACCTGTCTTGAGATCATCTGTGGCGCTGATGGCCCCTACTGTATCAAAGTGGTACATCAAGCTTGATTTGCTCTGATGGTAGGAATTTTCCTTATTTCCAGAATTTACATACAGGTCGGAGGTATGATTATTTGCGTTAATTTTTTCACGTGTTACTTTTCATATAATTAATCACACTAAATTATTGTGTTAAATCGACAACCCTAGTTTCAACAAATACTCTTTTTTTTTTTTTTTTTTTTTTACTGTGGAGGAATTTGAGTTCTGAAATGTACAGTATGGTTTTATAGTGCAATGAACTTTTAAAGATTTTGGAAAATTGTATTCCTCTTGTCATGATCCCTTTATGGTTTCAGAATAGAATTTACACCTCAGTTTACATGTCAGTTTCCATCACCCACTTCTACGCAAGACAAAGGACAGAATTTATTTTCTTAAATTGGGTCATACACATCAGATGTGTGGACTTACATTATTGTGAATGGCTTTTTCAAGCAAGGCTTTTCCACGACTGCCACAAACCTAAAGGAAGAAAGACATTTCAAAATCTTTATGAGATGTCAGTGCTGATCACAAGCTTCAAGAAGTTTCACTAGATGTTTCAGAGCTACCAGCTCTTCTCATTACTTCTATTGTATCTTTTCATAATGTATATTGTTTCAAAGCAGCTTTACAGAGATTAGTGTCTTAATACTTCCATTAAATTACCACAAACCTGTGAGAACCAATGTAATTTGGCGAGTAGGCTATTCTTACCTGCATTACCAAAAGAATGTGGACAACATTTAAAGTTAGCACAAGTTCATTGTTCTCTTTTGTATGTAGAGGATGAATATGTCTCACCCCTCCCAGTTGGCTGATGATGTCAGTAAGTGTAACTGTCTGATGTTTCTTCACCTCATGCAAGTAGAAGGATTTGCCCTTCACACCAGCACATACATCTGTACAGCTGGAAAAAAAAAAAAAAAACCTTCATGAGTTTGTTTATTTGCATATATTCTTCTATGGGGGCCATTTGTGCCACTCAATACTAACATGAGAAATTGAATATAATTTTAGAAAATTGTTAAAATTATTATTTACTAAATATACAGTTGTGCTTAAAAGTGTGCATACCCTTGGAGAATTGGTAATATATGTACCATTTTTAAAGAAAACATGAGTGAGCAGGCAAAACACATTTCTTTTATTTCTTATGGGATTCATATTCAACTGTAGGTTATAACAGAATGGCACAATCATAAAACAAAACATGGCAACAAAGAAAAAAATGAAATGACCCCTGTTCAAAAGTCTGCATACCCTTAGTTCTTAATACTGTGTATTGCCCCCTTTAGCATCAATGACAGCGTGCAGTCTTTTGTAATAGTTGTCTATGAGGCCCCAAATTCTTGCAGGTGGTATAGCTGCCCATTCGTCTTGGCAAAATGCCTCCAGGTCATGCAAAGTCTTTGGTCGTCTTGCATGAACCGCATGTTTGAGATCTCCCCAGAGTGGCTCGATGATATTAAGGTCAGGAGACTGTGATGGCCACTCCAGAACTTTCACCTTTTTCTGCTGTAACCACTGGAGGGTCGACTTGGCCTTGTGCTTAGGGTCACTGTCGTGCTGGAAAGTCCAAGAGCGTCCCATGCGCAGCTTTTGTGCAGAAGAATGCAAATTGTCTGCCAGTATTTTCTGATAACATGCTGCATTCATCTTGCCATCAATTTTCACAAGATTCCCCGTGCCTTTAGAGCTCACACACCCCCAAAACATCAGTGAGCCACCACCATGCTTCACAGTGGGGATGGTATTCTTTTCACTATAGGCCTTGTTGATTCCTCTCCAAACATAGCGCTTATGGTTGTGACCATAAAGCTCTATTTTGGTCTCGTCACTCCAAATTACAGTGTGTCAGAAGCTGTGAGGCATGTCAGGGTGTTGTCAGGCATATTGTAACTGGGCTTTTTTGTGGCACTGGCACAGTAAAGGCTTCTTTCTGGAAACTCGAACATGCAGCTCATTTTTGTTCAAGTATCGTCATATTGTGCTCCTTGAAACAACCACACCGTCTTTTTCCAGAGCAGCCTGTATTTCTCCTGAGGTTACCTGTGGGTTTTTCTTTGTATCCCGAACAATTCTTCTGGCAGTTCTGGCTGAAATCTTTCTTGGTCTACCTGTCCTTGGCTTGGTATCAAAAGATCCCCAAATTTTCCACTTCTTAACAAGTGATTGAACAGTACTGACTGGCATTTTCAAGGCTTTGGATATCTTTTTATATCCTTTTCCATCTTTATAAAGTTCCATTATCTTGTTACGCAGGTCTTCTGACAGTTCTTTTCTGCTCCCCATGGCTCAGTATCTAGCCTGCTCAGTGCATCCACATGAGAGCTAACAAACTCATTGACTATTTATACACAGACACTAATTGCAATTTAAAAAGCCACAGGTGTGGGAAATTAAACTTTAATTGCCATTTAAACCTGTGTGTGTCACCTTGTGAGTCTGTAACAAGGCCAAACATTCAAGGGTTTGTAAACTTTTGACCAGGGCCATTTGGGTGTTTTCTGTTATCATTATGATTTAAAAAGGAGCCAAACAACTATGTGATAATAAATGGCTTCATATGATCACTATCCTTAAAAAAAAAAGACATGATTTGCATGATCAGTCATATTTTCAAAATCAATGCAAAAATTTCACAATTTCTGCCAGGGTATGCAAACTATTGAGCACAACTGTATATACATACATTATGTATATATACGTATATATATATATATATATATATATATATATATATATATATATATATATATATACAGGTGCATCTCAATAAATTAGAATGTCGTGGAAAAGTTCATTTATTTCAGGAATTCAACTCAAATTGTGAAACTCGTGTATTAAATAAATTCAATGCACACAGACTGAAGTAGTTTAAGTCTTTGGTTCTTTTAATTGTGATGATTTTGGCTCACATTTAACAAAAACCCACCAATTCACTATCTCAAAAAATTAGAATATGGTGACATGCCAATCAGCTAATCAACTCAAAACACCTGCAAAGGTTTCCTGAGCCTTCAAAATGGTCTCTCAGTTTGGTTCACTAGGCTACACAATCATGGGGAAGACTGCTGATCTGACAGTTGTCCAGAAGACAATCATTGACACCCTTCACAAGGAGGGTAAGCCACAAACATTCATTGCCAAAGAAGCTGGCTGTTCACAGAGTGCTGTATCCAAGCATGTTAACAGAAAGTTGAGTGGAAGGAAAAAGTGTGGAAGAAAAAGATGCACAACCAACCGAGAGAACCGCAGCCTTATGAGGATTGTCAAGCAAAATCGATTCAAGAATTTGGGTGAACTTCACAAGGAATGGACTGAGGCTGGGGTCAAGGCATTAAGAGCCACCACACACAGACGTGTCAAGGAATTTGGCTACAGTTGTTGTATTCCTCTTGTTAAGCCACTCCTGAACCACAGACAACGTCAGAGGCGTCTTACCTGGGCTAAGGAGAAGAACTGGACTGTTGCCCAGTGGTCCAAAGTCCTCTTTTCAGATGAGAACAAGTTTTGTATTTCATTTGGAAACAAAGGTCCTAGAGTCTGGAGGAAGGGTGGAGAAGCTCATAGCCCAAGTTGCTTGAAGTCCAGTGTTAAGTTTCCACAGTCTGTGATGATTTGGGGTGCAATGTCATCTGCTGGTGTTGGTCCATTGTGTTTTTTGAAAACCAAAGTCACTGCACCCGTTTACCAAGAAATTTTGGAGCACTTCAGGCTTCCTTCTGCTGACAAGCTTTTTAAAGATGCTGATTTCATTTTCCAGCAAGATTTGGCACCTGCCCACACTGCCAAAAGCACCAAAAGGTGGTTAAATGACCATGGTGTTGGTGTGCTTGACTGGCCAGCAAACTCACCAGACCTGAACCCCATAGAGAATCTATGGGGTATTGTCAAGAGGAAAATGAGAAACAAGAGACCAAAAAATGCAGATGAGCTGAAGGCCACTGTCAAAGAAACCTGGGCTTCCATACCACCTCAGCAGTGCCACAAACTGATCACCTCCATGCCACGCCAAATTGAGGCAGTAATTAAAGCAAAAGGAGCCCCTACCAAGTATTGAGTACATATACAGTAAATGAACATACTTTCCAGAAGGCCAACAATTCACTAAAAATGTTTTTTTTATTGGTCTTATGATGTATTCTAATTTTTTGAGATAGTGAATTGGTGGGTTTTTGTTAAATGTGAGCCAAAATCATCACAATTAAAAGAACCAAAGACTTAAACTACTTCAGTCTGTGTGCATTGAATTTATTTAATACACAAGTTTCACAATTTGAGTTGAATTACTGAAATAAATGAACTTTTCCACAACATTCTAATTTATTGAGATGCACCTGTATATATATATATATATATATATATATATATATATATATATATATATATATATATATATATATATATATATATACATACACACACACACACACACACACAACAGTTAGTTCCGGTCCTCGAATTTGATTGAACGAGAGACGTTCCATGAGTACTTACCATCAATTTGTACCTATGGACTTATCACTGTGTTTATCACTCCACTTGTGTTTGTGCCATTCTAAACTAAAGTGTAAGAGCAGTGGGGGGGGGCCTGGGTAGCTCAGCGAGTATTAACACTGACTACCACCCCTGGAGTCACGAGTTCGAATCCAGGGCATGCTGAGTGACTCCAGCCAGGTCTCCTAAGCAACCAAATTGGCCCAGTTACTAGGGAGGGTAGAGTCACATGGGGTAACCTCCTCGTGGTCGCTATAATGTGTGGTTCTCGCTCTCGGTGGGGCACGTGGCAAGTTGTGCGTGGATGCCGCAGAGAATACTGTGGGCCTCCACACGTGCTACATCTCTGCGGTAATGCGCTCAACAAGCCACGTGATAAGATGTGTGGATTGACGTCTCAGACACGGAGGCAACTGAGATTCGTCCTCTGCCACCCGGATTGAGGCGAGTTACTACACCATCATGAGGATTAGTGCGCACTGGGAATTGGGCATTCCAAATTGGGGAGAAAAAAAAGTGTAAGAGCAGTGCAGATGTGTTAAGATCCATCTGTCTCTTTACATAATTTTGTGACATTACATATTTTAGACAGCAGGTGGAGGCAAAAGACCATTTTTGTGTGTAATATGAGCCAGTTGGTGATGTGGAGTCTGCGTCACTAAGTGTTTATATTCAACAGCACTTCCGTGATCGCTGGTATTACTACTACACTACTAAAGCTTTAAACAGCTTTAAACTAACAACTTCAGCATTAATGTTCATCACAGCTGAGAGACACAACAGACTGATTAATTAAACAACCTCAAGGCGCTTACCTCTTACCAGAGTTTTCACATTGGAGAGGACAAAATGGTGGAGGACATTGCTGTTTCTATAGTGAATGACTCTTGTGCACCGGCTACCGTGAAATAGGGAGGCATACCCCTGCTTGGACGGCTTTTTTTTCCACCGAGAAAATAGGATGCATTTCACCAAAATGACATTATCTTCAGAAAGCTGACTAACAGACTACAGCATCATCAACAGGTGATCGCACACACTCCATCTCTCTCTCTCTCTCTCTCTCTCTCTCTAACACACACACAGACACACACCCTTGTTTCTCCAATAACATTTTAGAAACAGCCCAAGCTGTGATACTAGTAGTTCTGAAGTGATGTTTTTGAGAGGCTTGGTTGCATTATTTGGTTTGAACCAGCAACAACAGATTATGATCCATCACGTAAGAAAGTAGTTCCATGCACAAATGTGTTTTTTGTGACCGTACTCAGTTTTTCCAAATTTATTTAAAATTTACTTGTCCATTGAACTGTTGTATATTAGCAATATCACATGAGCAAGAGTGCTATATGGCCCTAAATCAGCACTGTTGTCATTACCTATGGTACTCGGCCTGCGGCAAAATCACAGAAGTGCTGATGTCAAATCAAATCAAAATCAAATCACTTTTATTGTCACACATCCATATACACAAGTGCAATAGTGTGTGAAATTCTTGGGTGCAGTTCTGAGCAACATAGCAGTCGTGACAGTGATGAGACATATACCAATTTACAATAAACATATTTACACAACACAATTTAAAAATCTAATATACACATAATTACACACAAAACAATATACAAATAACATACAATGTACATTATACAATACACACAATATAGAATACACATTATACAATAAAAAAATGGTATATATAGTATATATAAAATATACAGTAGGTTGTATTGTACAGTGTTGACATTCAGGCTGTCGATTGATAGTCAGTTGCCAGTGTGTTGTTATGAGAGAATATAATTTATGACCGTCCGGTGTGTGATAATAAGATTAATAAAGTGCAGTGCTGATGTATATTGATCATGAGAGATCAAGAGTTCAAAAGTCTGATTGCTTGGAGGAAGAAGCTGTCATGAAGTCGGCTGGTGCGGGTCCTGATGCTGCGATACCGCCTGCCTGATGGTAGCAGTGAGAGCAGCCCATGGCTTGGGTGGCTGGAGTCACTGATGATCCTCCGAGCTTTTTTCACACACCGCCTGGTATATATGTCCTGGAGGGAGGGAAGCTCACCTCCGATGATGTGTCTGGCAGTTCGCACCACCCTTTGCAGGGCTTTGCAGTTGTGGGCGGTGCTATTGCTGCACCAGGCGGAGATGCAGCCAGTCAGGATGCTCTCTACAGTGCTGGTGTAGAACCATGTGAGGATGTGGCGGTTCATTCAAAACTTCCTCAGCTGTCTCAGGAAGAAGAGGCGCTGATGAGCCTTCTTCACAACGGCCTCAGTGTGGACCGACAATGTGAGTTCCTCAGTGATGTGGACACCCAGGAACTTGAAGCTGCTGACTCTCTCCACTGGTGCTCCATTGATGGTGATACCGTCGTATCATCAGCAAACTTAATGATGGCATTGGAGCTATGTGTTGCCACACAGTCATGTGTGTACAGGGAATACAGGAGTGGGCTGAGGACACAGCCCTATGGGGCTCCAGTGTTGAGGGTAAGTGATGAGGAGATGTTGCTGCCCATTCTAACCACCTGGCATCTGCTTGACAGGAAGTCCAGGATCCAGCTGCACAGTGAGCTGTTTAAGCCCAGAGCCCGGAGTTTCTCATCAAGCTTGGAGGGCACTATGAGCTGTAGCCTACAAATAGCATTCTCACATAAGTGTTCCTTTTTTCCAGGTGGGAGAGAGCAGTGTGTATTGTAGATGCAATGGCATCATCAGTGGAGCGGTTGTTGCGGTAAGCAAACTGCAATGGGTCCAGTGATGGAGGCAGCACAGAGCAGATGTAATCTCTGATTAGTCTCTCAAAGCATTTGCTGATTATGGGGGTCAGAGCAACAGGATGCCAGTCATTTAAGCAAGTGATTTTGGATTGCTTTGGTACAGGCACAATGGTTGACGTTTTAAACCATTTGGGGACTACAGACAAGGAGAGGGAAAGGTTGAAAATGTCCATAAAAACACCAGCCAGTTGGTTCGCGCATGCTCTGATGACGCGGCTTGGAATGCCGTCTGGACTCACGACTTTATAGATATTCACCCATCGGAAGGATCTGGTTACATCCGCTATAGAGATGGAGAGTGAACTAACCTCTGTATCTTCAGTCGCGAGAGCTCTCTCTGCGAGGGCGGTGTTATTTCCCTCGAACCGTGCATAAAATGTATTTAGCTCATCCGGGAGAGAGGCAGCGGTATTCACGGTGGAGTTTTTATTCCCTTTAAAGTCTGTGATGATATTAATTCCCTGCCACATGCTTCTAGAGTTGGTGGTGTTAAACTGTCCTTCAATCTTGTTCCTGTACTGGCGTTTTGCTGTTCTGATTTTTGTTTTTCAGAGGGCATAACTGGCTTGTTTATGCTCCTCCACGTTCCCGGAATTAAAAGCGGAGGTCCGCACATTAAGTGCCGCGCGAACATCGCTATTAATCCAAGGTTTCTGGTTTGGGTAGATCTGTATTGTTTTGGACGGAACAACATCCTCTATGCACTTTCTGATGAAACACGTTACGCTATCAGCGTAAACCTCGATGTCGTCATCAGAGGCGGACCGGAACATCTCCCAGTCCGCGTGATCAAAACAGTCTTGTAGCTTAGAGTCTGATTGGTCCGACCGGTACTGGATCGTTCTGAGGGTGGGTGCTTCCTATTTCAGTTTCTGCCTGTAAGCGGGCAGAAGAAGAATGGAAGAGTGGTCCGATTTGCCAAATGATGGGCGGGGGGAGGGATTTGTAGCCATCCCGGAAGTGAGAGTAGCAATGGTCCAAAACCCGGTCCCCTAATATGTTGAAACTGATGTGTTGGTGGTATTTTGGTGCGATTGATTTAAAATCGGCTTTGTTAAAGTCCCCGGTCACAATGAACGTGGCCTCAGGGTGTGCGGTTTCCTGCTTGTTTATAATCCCATACAGTTACTTGAGTGCCCGGTCTGTGTCTGCTTGTGGCGGGATGTACATAGCAGTGATACTGACCACTGTGAAATCCCTCGGTAGCCAGAATTGTCAACACAGAAGCATGAGAAATTCCAGATCAGGAGAGCAGAAAGACTTGATAGAATGTACATTCCTCTGATCACACCAGGATTTGTTGATCATAAAACATATACCACCACCTCTGCTTTTACCTGAGAAATCTTTCGCTCTGTCCGCTCAGTGCACGGAGAACCCTGCGGGTTCGATGGCTGAATCTGGAATCTCAGCAGACATCCAAGTTTCTGTAAGGCAGATAATGCAGCAGTCCCTCGTCTCACATTGGAGATCCACGCTCTCAGCTCGCAGAGCTTGTTGTCCAGAGACTGAAAGTTTGCCAGTAGAATACTGGTAGCGGGGGTCGATTTGCGCGACGTCTTACTCTGATGAGAACGCCGGCTCTGTTTCCCCTTTTTCTTCTGCGTTTCCGCAGCCGGGCAGCCCAGACAAAGGTCTCCGTTGGCATGTTTGTAAACAGCGGGTCGGCATTGAGGAATTTGAAGTCCAGTTTATGGTGTGTAATTGCAGAACCAATGTCCAAAAGTGTTTGTCTGTCGTAGACAATAAGGCAGACAACATCCAAGACAAAAACATAAGAACTGTAAACTAAACAAACAAAAAACTACAATGCTGTAGGGCCACATATCACTTTTGCTCATGTGATATTGCTTTATATTTGCATTTTTATTTAATGTGTCTATTGCCTTTTTGTATTATCAACTGGCTTGTAATTCATTTCTCAAATTATTATTAAGTGCCACAATTGGACATCATATTACTCAATTTGCCTGCACTGTAAATACATTAATCTACGTGCTGTATTTATAATAAATAAATTACAAAAATGCAACTTATTTATTTTTTCTTTAAATAAATAAATGCCCCCTCTTATGGCATATAAGCAACTAAAATACAGTGAAATACAATAATATGCATCTTATCTGGTTAATGCCAGGCTGACCACACCAAACAGAACATGAGGGTAATTCACTTGTGTCTCTATAGGGCTGGACTCACCTGCACCTCTTTTCTATTCAGATATTTGACAGTTGCTATCGAATATACAATACATCTCTAAATTAGTTAAGTAATAATTAATCAAAGCAGTGTTGTAATCATTTTAAAATGCCTGTAAGTTGCTTCTCTTTCCAGATGTTACAAAATTGTCTAGAAATGGTTTATGAATGCAACCAGTGATTGCTTGCTTCTACGGGCTGACTACAGATTAAACTAATGTAAAAAAAAAACACAGTAAATGTTGGTTCTGCCACTAGGAGCTAGAGACCTACATAGAGACATACACAAGGTGTCTGCTCTTTTCTCAGTCATTAGTATAAGAATTAGTAACATAACTTATTATTGTTTCATTCTGTTGGTCTCTGACCATATGTTAAAATCAGTTAAATTATTTTCCAAGGGACCTATATATATATATATATATATATATATATATATATATATATATATATATATATATATATATATATTATTTTATTATTATTAGGCCCAAGCACTGAAAGTGCGAGCCTTTGTTCATTATTATTAGGGCCCAAGCACTGAAAGTGCGAGAGCCCTTTTGTTCTTCTAAGGATTATTATTAGGGCCCAAGCACTGACAGTGTGAGGCCCTATTGTTCTTCTAAGGATTATTAGGGCCCAAGCACTGAAAGTGCAAGGCCCTATTGTTCTTCTAAGGATTATTATTAGGGCCCAAGCACTGACAGTGTGAGGCCCTATTGTTCTTCTAAGGATTATTAGGGCCCAAGCACTGAAAGTGCGAGACCCTATTGTTCTTCTAAGGATTATCATTATTAGGGCCCAAGCACTGAAAGTGCGGAGCCCTATTGTTCTTCTAAAGATTATTATTAGGGCCCAAGCACTGACAGTGTGAGACCCTATTGTTCTTCTAAGGATTATTAGAGCCCAAGCACTGAAAGTGTGAGGCCCTATTGTTCTTCTAAAGATTATTATTAGGGCACAAGCACTGACAGTGTGAGGCCCTATTGTTCTTCTAAGGATTATTAGGGCCCAAGCACTGAAAGTGCAAGGGCCTATTGTTCTTCTAAGGATTATTATTATTAGGGCCCAAGCACTGAAAGTGCGAGGCCCTATTGTTCTTCTAAAGATTATTATTAGGGCCCAAGCACTGACAGTGTGAGACCCTATTGTTCTTCTAAGGATTATTAGAGCCCAAGCACTGAAAGTGCGAGGCCCTATTGTTCTTCTAAAGATTATTATTAGGGCCCAAGCACTGACAGTGTGAGGCCCTATTGTTCTTCTAAGGATTATTAGGGCCCAAGTACTGAAAGTGCGAGGCCCTATTGTTCTTCTAAGGATTATTATTATTAGGGCCCAAGCACTGAAAGTGCGAGGCCCTATTGTTCTTCTAAGGATTATTATTATTAGGGCCCAAGCACTGAAAGTGCGGAGACACTCAGTACGCCCTAGATTCGAACTCGCGACTCCAGGGGTGGTAGTCAGCGTCAATACTTGTTAAGCTACCCAGGCCCCCCCCCCCCCCCCCACTGCTCTTACATTTTAGTTTAGAACGGCACAAACACAAGTGGAATGACACACACAGTGAAGTGTCTGAGTGCTGATGGTGTGAGACCATAAGTACTCGTGGAACGTCTCTCGTCCAATCAGATTCGAGGACCGGAACTAACTGTTGTGTGTGTGTGTATATATGTATATTTATACTTTTTGAAATTAATTTTGTAGACAAAAATATAATTGTGCCACCATATTAATTTATTTCATTATAATACTAAAATTTAATTAAAAAAAAAAAGTTTTTGAAATTGATGACTTGGACCAAATAATAAAGAAAAGCAGCCAATAAGTGTCCAACATAGATGGGAACTCCTTCAATACAGTTTAAAAAGCATCCCAGGGTGATACCTCAAGAAGTTGGTTGAGAAAATGTCAAGAGTACATGAATGCAAATTCTAGGCAAAAGGTGACTACTTTAAAGATGCAAAAATATAACACAGTTTTGATTTATTTTGGATTTTGTTTAGTCACAACATAATTCCCATAGTTCCATTTATGTTATTCCATAGTTTTGATGACTTTACTATTATTCTAAAATGTGAATTTAAAAAATAAAAAATAAAGAATGAGTGTTTAAAAACTTTTGACCGGTAGTGTGTGTGTGTGTATATATATATATATATATATATATATATATATATATATATATATATATATATATATATATATATATATATTTGTGTGTGTGTGCGTGTGTGTGTGTGTGTATACTTAGTAAATAATAATTTGAACAATTTTCTAAAATGATATTCATTTTCTCAGGTTAGTATTGAGTGGCACAAATGGCCCCCATAGAAGAAAATATGTAAATAAACTCATGAAGTTTTTTTTTTTTTTTTCAGCTGTACAATAAGTATAGATGTATGTGCTGGTGTGAAGGGCAAATCCTTCTACCTGCATGAGGTGAAGAAACATCAGGCAGTTACACTTACTGACATCATCAGCCAACTGGGAAGGGTGAGACACATGGCTGCAGCACCACCTAGAACATGGGCCTGTGGGGGGCTCTGTAGCACATCCTTTTTGAGCTACAGTCACCAATCTTTGTACACATAGATATCTCATCAAGCCAGACAACTTTCGTGCTGACAGTCATAAGCTCTGCCCAAAAGGAAGTTGGCCATTTTGGATTGTTTGAAAAATGCATGCTCTGGAATTTGATATACTCCTCAGGGGAATTTCATGTTACAGGTACCAAATGTTGGTGACATCATGCCAAGACATTGACGATGCTAAATTGCGAAGGGATTGTTTATATATCAAATGGTGTTGCCATGGCGACACGATAAAATAATGTCAAAAAATTGGAATAAGGAAATGTCTCATATCTTCTGCGTGCAAAAAATTTAAAACATCAAAATTGAGCCAAATGTTTGTCCTTGCAATTGTGGGTCACTGTCGTAGTGCCACCAACTGGCGGAAGGAGGTGTGTCACTTTTAACAGACTTTGAAATATCCCTATTATGTTAACCTCAATTGCTTCAAAAAAAAAATTTAGAATAATGTCAAGACATTGCAGATTTAAAATTCTGAAGGGTTTCTTAATATCTTAAATACTGTTGCCATGGCAATACATTAAATGTCATCATTCCTCTTTGTGCATATTCACATGTTTTGAGGTATTTGGCATGCTTGGTTTTTAAAGTTTATTGTTAATAAACATATGTCTCAATTTTTATATAAATAAAATATAATAAAAATATCAACTGAAATGTAAAAATAATAGAAAACTATGTCATAATGTGTATATGTAATGAGTGGCAATTACAAGAAATGTCTAATAGAGGGCATCCAAGCTCCATGAATGATTCCCAAAATAACAGAGAAAATTTTTTTGTGTTCTGTCTAGAAGGGATCCCTCTTTCAAATGTTATGTATATGAAGTATGTGTAACTACGTTCTTCAGTTAATTATATTTCTCATTTCATGTGTTAAACATCTCCAGTTCTTGAGTTGGAGTTTTCATATGATCTGTGTATGTTTTGATTGCCGATCCGGCGCTGGAATGTGTTATTTTGAATTTATGATAAATGTTTGTTCTGGCTGTTATAAATGTCGTTTAGTGTCAGCAGTCTTTTCTGCAGCTCGTACTCTTTTCCAGGAAATAGAAAAGCAAAATATGTCCCCAATTGTGATTGCCTTCTCAGCCGTATTGTTTGTGTGTATGTAGAGTGTGTGTTTTGTCTTTATCTCTCTCTCTTAATTGCTCTCAGGTGTGGGGTAACCAGGTGATCTGATTGTTAATGTGCAGCGCCGGCACGCAGTGCGTTTTCTTCCTATATAAATCAAGTGTTTCATGGCTCTGTTGTGCCATGGGGGTTCGTGGGCTGTGCCATTTTGGTCACCGAATTTTTTTTATCTACACAGTGTTGATATGGCAACAAGTAAACAAATGAAGTTTCGTCTTACCAGCGTGTGTGGAAACTTCAAATCACGTGTGTGACAACTAACCCCACTTTGAGTTTGAGCAATTTTCCAGTCGAATCCCATAGAAAATGCAAACAAATGTGCCCCACTCAATATATACATCAACTGAGGTGCAGATGCAATCTTTGTTAATTAAAACATATAGTTTTATATGGACGGATTAGAACCTTTAACCTCTTATGCAATGGGCGGATTAATTACCACTAGACCACTCAGTCGGAATCTTTTTATCAGCGCTGATTTATGTACTTCTCCACTGACGTACAATATCTCATGACCGACAATAGTACACATAGAGATGAAGTTATAAAATGTATTATGTTATTATGGTAATCCCATCTCTTTCCTTTATGTTTGACAGCGTCAAAACAAATGCTTAAAGTCTGAAGCAGTCAACATTTCCAAATATACAGCAGCTCTTTGTATAACCTACATATTAACGGTGTATCCTTCTAAACATTCGTGGCACCGCAGACAGCACACACACATCACAGCTCGTGTTTAACCTTCACCATACGTGCTGAGAATGAGACACAAAACCCGCATTTATACAAAGAATCTCTAACATTCACTTAAAATCCCCATTAGTTGTGAAATGAAATGTGATTAGAATTTGAGGTATTATTAATACAGTAGGAGAGAGCGGGGCACAAACTAACACTTTTTGGTTTTCTTACGTTTGTGTAAATGTACTTGGGGTTCGATGTATTTTTCTTTGTTCACATTAATTTCACACGTGTCTATTACACATGCGGTCTTGTTTCATGAATACAGTGTGTACTTTTTTCACAATCTACACGAAAACTTTCACGAAAAAAAGTGAAACAGGAGAGGGGCACTTTTGTAACAAGACCATATAACAGCTTAAACCCCACCTCTAACAACTGTATCTGATCTAATTAAAAAGCCTAGAAGATAAACTAAATTTTCATGTCAATAAAAGCCATTTATTAACTTTACAATCATTTTGACACTTGACAATAAATACACAAAGCCACAGCATTGACCAAAATAATGCATGGATTGATGACAAAACACACACACATTAAGGGGAATTATGTAAATTACGTATCTGACTGCATGTACTTGCATATAGTTTTTTGGAATTGGGGCCCATTGTAACGCAGTGTTACAATGTGCCCCGTCGGCGCAACTGTGATTTAAACCTGGCTGGTCACTTCTGCTGGCTGAGAATGAAAAGACTACGTAAGATGCTAGCTAAAAGATTGGAGATTAAAATGATACCAAGTTTGCTTCATTTTAAATAAACAGTAAAAACAGATGAAAATTGATTCATATGAATTTTTACTTTTGCTACTTTAAAATGAACTTTTGGCGATATCTTCCAAAGTTTTTTTTGAATTTTTCTGCCATTTTTTTTTTTTTATCTGCACAGTGTTGATATGGCAACAAGTAAACAAATGAAGTTTAGTCTCACCAGCGTGTGTGGAAACGTTTAAACCACGTGTGTGACAACTAACCGTGTTAGTTTGTGACCCGCACTCCCCTAGACTACGAATCTGAAAATGGCAGTATATGCTAAACACTTGTATGCTGAAAGTAAGTGTTCATAAATGTTTTTACTGATATAAAAATGTCAATTATATAGAGTAGATATATGCAATATACAAAATGACAAAAATGAAAATTGTCATATATGTATCATGTTTTTTAAACACTTGTGGGATTTAAATGTGTACATAAATTCTCAAATATATGAACTCTAATTGTATTTGTTCACAGTGGTGATTTCTCAGGGCCAGCAAAGCCTTCTCTGCCGGCATAACATGCCTAATAACCCCCTAACCCTAAAGACAATGTAATAATGGCAACAGGCCTAATTACATTTACATTTATTCATTTGGCAGACGCTTTTATCCAAAGCGACTTACAAAAGAGGAAAACATAAGCGAATCATCTTAAGGAGAAAGTGGTACGAATAAGTGCCATATTACAAAGTTTCACTAGCATCATAATAGTATTCAAAACAGATTAAAGTGCAAATGTTTTTTTTTTTTTTTTTTTTTTTAATTAGTGACTGGTTAAGTGCTAATGGAAAAGATGTGTTTTTAGTTGTTTTTTGAAGACAGAAAGTGAGTCAGCTTCACGGATGGATTTGGGAAGGTCATTCCACCAACGTGGTATGATGAAGCTGAAAGTCTGGGAAAGTGTTTTGGTGCCTCTTTGTTTTGGTATGACAAGGCGACATTCCTGCCAACCGCAGGATTCTAGTGGCTGTGTAGCTCTGCAGAAATGATTTTAGGTATGCTGGAACAGACCCAGTGACTGCTGGAAGGCATTACTGTAGTTTCACCAGCTGCACGGTGATGTTGTGTTGAATAGCAGGGTTGGCTGGAAAGACAAGGAGTTTGGTCCTGGCTGGGTTGAGTTGCAGGTTGTGTTCCTTCATCCAGGCCAAGATGTCTGCCAGGCAGAGATTCGAGCAGTCACTGTGGTGTCATTGGGCTGGAAAGACAAGTAGAGCAGTGTGTCATAAGCATAGCAGTGGTAAGAGAAAGCATGTGCCTGAATGATGGGTCCCAGTAATGTTGTGTATATAGAGAAGAGAAGTGACCCAAGCACTGATCCATGAGGTACCCCAGTAAGTAGCTGATGTTGCTTGGATACCTCACCTCTCCAGGCTACCCTGAAGGACCTACCTGAGAGATAGGAATTAAACCAGTCAAGCACAGTTCCTGTGATGCCCAGCGAAGAGAGGGTGGAGAGTAAGATCTGATGGTTGACTGTGTCAAAGGCTGCAGAAAGATCCAGCAGAATCAGGACGGATGATCTGGATTCAGCTTTCACCTGTCTCAGTGACACAGACAGACAGCAAGGCAGTCTCAGAGTGTCCACTTTTGAAGACTGACTGATTATCATCCAGCAGCTTGTTCTGTGAGAGATAGGCAGAGATTTGATGAAAACTGCCCTTTCAAGTGTTTTTGCCATAAATGGGATGAAAGAGACTGGTCTGTAGTGTTTTATTTGTGTGGGGTTAAGTGCGGGTTTCTTCAGCAGCGGGGTTACTCGAGTCTGCTTAAATGTAGTGGGGAAAAGTGCCTGTAATTAGAGATGTGTTTATGTGTGTGAGTGCAGGTAGGATGGAGAGATGGCCTAGAGAAGGTGAGAAGGAATGGGGTCAAGGAAGCTGGTGGTTGGGTGGTTGGAGTGGAGGAGTTTAGAGACCTCAGTGTCAGTCAGAGGAGAGAACATACAGACAGAAGATTTGCATACAAGAGACAGGTGTTTGACAGGGTGAGGTGCTGAGAATGTATTGCTGATGGTTGTAACCTTATTAGTAAAAATGTGGTGAAGACATCTAGCTGTCAGTGATGTGTCAGGTGGTGGAGGGGGAGGGCAGAGAAGTGTGTTGAATGTTCTAAACAAGCTGCGAGTGTCAGTGGTGCTGTTTATCTTGTTCTGATAATACAGGTTTTTGCAGATTTAACGTTATCTGAAAAAGTTGCAAGCAGAGACTGATACTTTCCTAGATCTGCTGGATCTTAAGATTTCTGCCATCTCTCAGCTGCCCTGAGGTCAGTCCTGTGTTCACGAAGGACATCAGAGAGCCAAGGTCTGGGTGGTGTAGCACGTGCTGGCCTAGAGGAGAGAGGACAGATGTTGTCTAGACAGGTTGTTAAAGTAGAGCTTTGTGTGTCTGTGGCAGTGTTTACATCAAGCATAGAAAATACATTTGGTGTAGGAAGAGAGGTAGTGCTACTTAGCACAAAGCTAGTCACGTGGGCAACCAAAACTAAGGGTCACGTGAAAACAAAAGCGACTTCAGTACACCGCAATTATGTTGCACTTTAGCAATATATAATATTCTAAAACAAGTGAAGCACTTTTTATAGACACTAAAAACAAGGACAGTTTTACACACACACTGGACAAACAACTCTAACTCTAGCAGTGAATACCCTGGGACAAGTCAAAACAATATAGCACACACACCAACACACGTTTAAGCGACACGAGTTCAAGACAGTAAACAAACAGCACAAGTCTAGCAATGAATACCACTCTTCAACAAAGTAAAACAATGAAATAAACTGCAGACTCCTGTATATAGATCGCTTCTCCTAATTATTGAATCCTCATTTGTGTTTTTAACTTAGATTTATTGTACGTCTTTTTTAAACGAAGATAAGTTTTATTGCATTCTCTGAGGCAGAAAAGTATAATACAAAAAGTATAAATTTTTTTTTTTTTTTTTGGTTGCTAACTGCATATTTAGTTATTATGCACTAAAATATTTACATGTAATTGCATTTAAAATGTAATTAGCACAATTACAAAGGTATATAATGATAATTTGTGAGTTCCCTATCTGTCACTCACTCGACGTTGGTGTCGATGTAGTGACACTAGGGGTCACTCTTGGGAGCCCGAGACACCTCTGGTCTTTGATAAAAGGCCAATGAAAATTGGCGAGTGGTATTTGCATGCCACTCCCCCGAACATACGGGTATAAAAGGAGCTGGTATGCAACCACTCATTCAGATTTTCTCTTCGGAGCCGAACGGTCATGCTCGCTGAGCTGAATACTACTGTTCATTGACCTGCTGGATCTGACGGCGCATTTCAGCGGCTTCTCCCTCCTCTGCACTGGTGTACTGCAGAGAATGCCCCTGGGCACTTCGGCAGAAAAACTAGAGAGTATATTTTCTGAAAGAGCATTTTTCCCCTCTAAAAGAGTATATATTTCTCTAAAAGAGCGCACACACGGAACGTCTTTTTAAAGACGCGTCTTTTTAAAGATGCTTTTCCGATTGTGTGTTATTCCTGGTTGTGCTCGTTATCTCTCGCCTTCTAACGGTCACGATCACTGTCTTTCGTGTCTGGGCACTGCTCACGCAGAGACAGCGTTCGTGGATGGTCACATTCTCATTGCGAGAATGTGTCCATGGCAACGTTGCGGTCGCGGCTCGCCTTCGTAAGGAAGCGAGCCACCCCAGAGGCTCCCGCCTCGGTCCTTTTACCCACGGGTTTGAGACCAGCGCGGCAGCACTGGGGGCGATTTGGGGACCCCAATGGGACCGCCTCCGCCGGGCATCCCCCCGTGGACCTCCCATTCCCCAGCACGCTCGTCTGCCCCGATCGGGCTTCCGGGTGAGTCCGCCGGCTCGTCTCACGGCGAGTTCGACCTCTTATTCGGAGCCTGCGAAAGTGATGAGCTCTCGAGCGCAGCATCGGAGAGCGGGCTCGTCCAGTCGGAAGCCTCAGCTGGGCTCCTCCGTTCGGGGTCGATCACCCAGTCACAGGCTGACGCGGAGATGACGACATGCTTTCCCGGACAGCCGTGAGCGTCGGTTAGAGTGGATTTCACCGCTCTTCCCTGAACCCTCGCAGCTCTGTGATTGGTTCCTGGGCTCGCGGCGCCGCTCAAAGCCACGCCCCGCCCCGTTCCTTTCTTCCCGGAAGTGCATGAAGAGCTGACAAGGTCGCGGGAGGCACCTTTTACTGCCCGGTCCCGATCTTTTCAGCTTCCCCGCTCAAACTACCCTCGATGGTGGGGCGGCCAAGGGTTATTCGGCAATCCCCCGGTGGATAAAGGCGCTCGTGGTGCACCTATGCCCGCAGAGCGCCGCCACCTGGCGCGGGTGCCCAAAGCCCCCGTCCAAGGCCTGTAGGTTTACGTCGTCTCTGACGGTCAAAGCCTACGGCGCTGCTGGACAAGCCGCCTCCGCCCTGCACGCCATGGCTCTCCTGCAAGTCCGCCAAGGTGCTAAAGGAACTGCACGAGGGTAGTTCTGCCCTGGAATTGATGCAGAAACTGCGCTCGGCGACCGACCTCGCTCTCCGAGCGACGGAGGTCACGGCGCGGTCTCTCGGGTGGACGATGGCCACACTAGTGGTCCAGGAGCGCCACCTTTGGCTCAACCTGGTCGAGATGGGTGAGGCCGACAGGACACGATTCCTTGCTGCCCCCATTTCCCAGGCGGGCCTATTCGGCGACACCGTCGAGGACTTTGCCCAGCAGTTCTCGATGGTAGAGCAGTAGATGGATGCTAGCCGGCTTGTCCTGCCCCGGCGTGGCTCAAGATCCCGCACCCCATCTATTCATTGCCGAGGGCGTCCCCCTGCAGTGACTGCACCGGCTCCGCCGCAGCCCGCCCCTCCGGCCCGGCCCCGGCGTGGAGCCCACCGCAGGAAGCCGACGCCACCCGTCTCACAGCCGGCACCGAAGAACCCACGGAGGTCTTCGAAGCGCCCCTGAGACGGGCGACCCAGGGACAACGAAACCCGCTGCTCTGGAGCTGGTAAGCAGATCTTCTTTTTGTTACCTTTTGCATTTAATTGCGCTGCATGCCCAAGTGGCTGCAGTACTCAAGAGCTCCGCAAGAGTGGTTTCCTTGTTCCCTGGGTCACATATTCGGTGTGTACGGCTGGCATCACAACCACCGTCCACCACTCCATTTGGCAGGTTGGCGCTCCAGCGGCGGTCTCCCGCCCTGAGCGCCCAGCTGTGGCACAAATCCGCCCCCGATGTGACAGTCTCCACGGATCATGAGGACAGGCCTCTTCCTCCCCCATCCCAGGCTGTTCCAGGGGTGGTCACAAGGAACCAGGTAAGTGCTTCGATGTCCTCGGACTCAGCACGGCCACGATGTGGTGTGGCACCTCAAGCTCCGCCCCGCCGCGATGCCCCACCCGCCAGTACAGTACCGAAAAAAGGCGGTGGGTTGCGGCCAATCTTGGACCTGCGAGTAATGAACCGGGCCTTACACAGACTCCCATTCAAGATGCTGACGCAAAGACGCATTCTAGCGAGCGTCCGGCATCAAGATTGGTTCGTGGCGGTAGACCCGAAGGATGCGTACTTTCACGTCTCGATCCTTCCTCGACGCAGACCCTTCCTGCGGTTTGCATTCGAGGGTCAGGCGTATCGGTACAAGTCCTCCCTTTCGGCCTGTCCCTGTCTCCTCGCATCTTTACGAAGATCGCAGAGGCTGCCCTTGCCCCGTTAAGGGAGGTGGGCATTCACATTCTCAACTATCTCGACGACTGGCTAATCCTAGCTCACTCTCGAGACGGGTTATGCGCACACAGGGACCTGGTGCTCTCACACCTCAGCCGACTAGGGCTTCGGGTCAGCTGGGAAAAGAGCAAGCTCCTCCCGGTTCAGAGCATCTCTTTTCTCGGTTTGGAGTTGGACTCAGTCTCCTTGACGGCGCACCTTACGAACGAGCGCGCCCAGTCGGTGCTGGCCTGTTTGAAGGCGTTCAAACAGAAAACAGCGGT
Organism: Myxocyprinus asiaticus; assembly: GCF_019703515.2. Taxonomy (NCBI): domain Eukaryota; kingdom Metazoa; phylum Chordata; class Actinopteri; order Cypriniformes; family Catostomidae; genus Myxocyprinus; species Myxocyprinus asiaticus. Next base: position 38,568,153 of record NC_059379.1, read on the forward strand.
TCCACTGAAACATTTTCAGAGGCTCCTGGGGCATATGGCGTCCTCGGCGGTGGCCACCCCGCTCGGGTTGATGCATATGAGGCCGCTTCAGCACTGGCTCCAGACTCGAGTCCCGAGACGGGCATGGCGCCACGGGACACACCGCGTGACCATTACGTCGGTCTGTCACCGTCTTTTCAGCCCTTGGACCGACCTCTCGTTTCCACGAGCAGGTGTTTCCGCTAGAACTGGTCTCCAGGCGCGTCGTGGTCACGACAGACGCCTCCAAAATGGGCTGGGGCGCTGTTGGCAACGGGCACGCAGCCGCCGGCCTCTAGACGGGTCCGCGGCTGCGTTGGCACATCAACTGCCTCGAGTTACTGGCAATTCTGCTCACCCTGCGGAGGTTCCGGCCGTTGATCCAGGGCAAGCACGTGCTAGTTCGGACAGACAGCACGGCAGCTGTAGCATATGTCAACCGCCAAGGCGGTCTGCGCTCCCGCTGTATGTCATAACTCGCCCGCCGTCTCCTCCAACGGAGTTAGCAGCACCAAGTCGCTGCAAGCCACTCACATCCCGGGCAACCTCAACACTTCGGCGGACGCGCTGTAACAACAGGTTACTCTCAAGGGAGAGTGGAGACTCCACCTTCAGGTGGTCCAGCTGATTTGGAGTCGATTCAGTCAGGCACAGGTGCACCTGTTCGCCTCCCAAGAATCCTCCCACTGCCCGCTCCTCGGCATAGACATGCTGGCACACAGCTGGTCCCCTGGCATTCGCAAATATGCATTTTCCCCAGCGAGCCTGCTCGCACAGACCCTGTGCAAGGTCAGGGAGGATGAGGAGAAGGTCGTCCTGGTAAGCACCCTAATGGCCCGCCCAGACGTGGTGCTCGGACCTCATGCTCCTCGTGACAGCTCTCCCCGGGCAAATTCCCCTGAGGAAGGCCCTTCTTTCTCAGGGAAGGGGCACCATCCGGCACCCACGCCCAGACCTCTGGAATCTCCATGTCTGGCCCCTGGACGGGACGCGGAAGACCTAAGCTGTCTCCCACCTGCGGTGGTAGACACGTTCACTCAGGCTAGGGCTCCCTCTACGAGGCGCCTGTATGCCTTTAAGTGGTGTCTGTTCGCTAAGTGGTGTTCTTCCCATCAGGAAGACCCCCAGAGGTGCGCAGTCAGATCAGTGCTTTCCTTCCTGCAAGAGAGGTTGGAAGGGAGGCTGTCCCCTTCCACCTTGAAGGTGTACGTTGCTGCCATAGCAGCACACCATGACGCAGTCGACAGTAAGTCCTTAGGGAAGCATGATCTGATCATCAGGTTCCTAAGAGGCGCCAGGAGGCTGAATCCCTCCAGGGCATGCCTTGTTCCCTCATCGGACCTCTGTCGTTTTTCAGGGTCTACAGAGAGCCCCCTTTGAGTTTTGCAGTCAGCCGGGCTTAAGGCACTCTCCTTGAAGACTGCCCTCCTGACTGCGCTCACTTCCATCAAGAGGGTAGGTGACCTGCAAGCGTTCTCTGTCAGCGAAACATGCCTGGAGTTCGGTCCGGGCTATTCTCACGTGATCCTGAGACCCCTGACTGGGCTATGTGCCCAAGGTTCCCACCACTCCTTTTAGGGACCAGGTGGTGAACCTGCAAGCGCTGCCCCAGGAGGAGGCAGACCCAGCCCTGTCGTTGCTGTGTCCGGTGCACGCTTTACGCATCTATTTGGATCGCACGCAGAGCTTTAGAATCTCTGAGCAGCTCTTTGTCTGCTTTGGTGCACAGCGGAAAGGAAGCGCTGTCTCCAAGCAGAGGATCGCCCACTGGCTCATTGATGCCATAACTATGGCATGTCTCGCCCAAAACATGCCGCCCCCGGTAGGGCTACGAGCCCATTCTACCCGTGGTGTAGCGGCTTCTTGGGCCCTGGCCAGAGGTGCCTCTCTAACAGACATTGCAGAGCAGCGGGCTGGGCAACACCCAACACCTTTGCAAGGTTCTACAACCTCCGGGTGGAACCGGTTTCGTCCCAGGTAGTGGCACGCAACACAAGCGGATAAGCCCGGGATAGCCGGCCGGGTGTATCGCTTGCACATAGCGCCTTCCACCTCCTTTTGAGCTGAAGACGTGCGCTGTTAATTCCCAGTAGTGTTCACAAAAGTTGTTCCCTGGTTGACTTCCTCCGAGCCCTGTGGCAGTCGAGTTTTCGGAGAGACTCGCTGCCGGCCCAGTACACGCGCTAACTAAGAGCCCGGTTCTGGGGTAGGTGCTCCGCATGTGGCGGTTCCCTGTAAGGCTAACCCCATGCAATCTATATCTTCCGCTAGTTCGTTTCCCTACTGGCAAACTGCATCTTCCTTGGGCAGAGCCCCTCAGTCTCCATGTTGTAGTAACTCCTCCCCCATTGGGCAGGATCTACCTTGAAGGCTCTCCACATGGTTGGAAAGACCATGTGATGTATTCTTCCACTTAAATATCCCCCCCTCTCTTGGGGCGAGGTGTGGTCTCCGCGGTGTCCTCCCCTTGGGAGGGACACCCCCCGACTAGACCTGGCGGCCCAGTCAGATAATCCCCCTTCTTTTTTAGGGAGTGGAAAAAGAGAAGGGGAAGGAGGCCACGACTGCGTTAAGCCTGTCTCTGTCTCTGTGTAGTCGACTTGTCCCCAAAAAGGGCCGTTTGACACTCATAACTGTGTTGGGGGAGGTTACGTGTCGACCTGGTGCGCTGGCTATGAGGCACACAGCAAGTCTGCCCACCACACACCGCCAGTTCACGTAACACAGTTCAGCCTTGTGGCGTTTTGTATAGGGACCCCTAGTGTCACTACATCGACACCAACGTCGAGTGAGTGACAGATAGGGAACGTCATGGTTACTGGTGTAACCTCCGTTCCCTGATGGAGGGAACGAGACGTTGGTCCCTCCTGCCACAACGCTGAACTACCCGCTGAAATGGCCGGAACTTATATCGGCTCCTCAGCGTAAAACCTGAATGAGTGGTTGCATACCAGCTCCTTTTATACCCGTATGTTCGGGGGAGTGGCATGCAAATACCACTCGCCAATTTTCATTGGCCTTTTATCAAAGACCAGAGGTGTCTCGGGCTCCCAAGAGTGACCCCTAGTGTCACTACATCGACACCAACGTCTCGTTCCCTCCATCAGGGAACGGAGGTTACACCAGTAACCATGACGTTTTCTCTGCAAAACAACCCCCAAAAATACAGAAAATTGCATTGCAAAATTTGAGAAAAGCAGCAGCAAATTCAGCCATTTTGTAATCCCAGCTAGCCAAATTACATGGCCACTTCCTAACTACACCGTAATTTGATGAGCAAACTTTAGTTGTGGCAATGTAACTGATTACGTTGCGACAACCGGAAAAGTTAAATTCCTGTATTCGTTGGCACAATGTAGCTTTGGAATGGTGCCAGTCCGTCATGATGATGTTGTGGCAAGGTTGTGGATCAGTAGTGTTACGGGGTCGACAAAGGACACAAAAGCAGAGATGATGGTTCAATGGTTTTATTAACAAAGTTCTCGATGTCAAGATAAGGCGCACCTGGCGCTGGCTGTAGAAGGCTGAAATTCAGCGAACCGCAATGGGCTAAAGAAGGGTGTGTTCGTATGATAAGTGTGCTTTGTGGAAGTCAGGAACAATCTGAAGAGAGACAGTTGAAGCTGGTGTGGTGCGAAGCAAAGCCCAGATGATATATTCCCCGAGACGCGGGCACAGACCGAGGAATCCTCCTCCACATGAACTGGGCACAGAACTGGAGAGGGTGACGGCAAACAGGAAGGTAACCGCACCTCTACAGAGGGGCAACCAACAGACACACGAGCATGCTCCAACTACACAAGAGAGCACAGTTAACATGACAGTTAACAATAAGCGGGCAAATATGAGGTGACACACAAAGAATAAGTAGGGAGTGCAATCAGAGTGAAGCAGATGGTAACGGGCGAATAAATCATTGCTGTGATCAGCATCTCCCTGAGATCGATCAGTATGAGCCGGCACAAATGCCAGAACCGTGACAAATAGTTTTGTTTGTAACCAGTTGGTATTTTATGTTTTGAATAATTATTTTATTGCCGAACATGCAGTATTCTAACCTAATTTATGTCCTCATTTGCCCAACATTAATTTAGAGGCTATTTAAACAGTTGTGCGTATGAATAACGAATGCAGACTCAAAGTTAATGTACTTCATTTATTTTGACAGTGAACAGAGAAAAAAATGCAACAACAGAATTGCAATGAAATTACAAGCCTAAATTACTTCTGTGCTCATATTAAAATCTACTTAGACTATTTTAACACCTAATGCCATGAATTACATTTGTTAATTTAATTTAAAGCTGGCTTATGGATAAATAAAAATGGTAAATAACTTCATTACAATATAATCTTTTTTATCACATATTTTCTTCAATAAATAATTATATTATATTATAGCAAAAATTTCAAATTAATCAGTTATCAAAAAATTATCTGAATGGTGATTCATGAGACTGTCACCACATTTAGACAACATTATGCCAAGACACTGAAGATGCTAAATTGTGAGCAGATTTTTAAATATCGAACAGTGTTGCCATGGCGATTCACTAAATGAATGGCAAAAATAGGCAAACAGGAAGTGTCTCCTATCTTCTGTGTGCATTGTTTGATTTAGATTAAAATTGAGTTGTATGTTTTTTCATGGGGGATAATCACATGGATGTGGCTATTGTGGGTCATGGTCATAGCGCCACCAACTGGCAGCAGGAAGTGTGGCACTTACAACAGACTTAAAGACAAAAACAAAAGTTATCTTACATTTACCCAAATTGCTTAAATTGTTTAGACACTGCTGATGGAAAATTTTGTGAAGTTGTAGTCAAACTGGAATGGTGGCGTATATCTATTACTCACTGTATGATTAGCGTCCAAGTTTACATTAATGCTGAGTTGTTGCTGTGTCCACCTTGCATTGTTTTCTGAAAGCCATGGTGCTTGGGCCCATCATTGCTGCTCGCAGCTATATTGATTATTATTATTATTATTTTACTATGGAGGCAAATAAATTCCAGTTAGCACTTTGAATGGTTTTATAAAGATTGGTTATTAGGTTTATACAAAACATTGCAACTTTAAACCCTCCTGGGCTGTTTAAAAAAGGTTGACACCTTGGCTGTCCATGTTCATTTTTGACCGTAAACAGTACAGAATAACGGAATAACGTATGTTTAGATTGCAAGTCTAGGAAAAGTCAAAAGTCTTGTACCTTTCAAAAAGGACTATCTATTGTCTACATGTTTTATTAACTGCCCTTTATCTTTTCAAAAGCCATTAACCACAAAATAATAAAAAACAAATTCAATTAAAAGAAAATCTATTAAAAGAAAGAACTATTCTGATAACAAAACTATTAGACATAAGTATTTTGTAGACACAATAAGAAGGATCCATGAAAATGAAGAAAGAAAATCTCATGATAAACCAAATCAGAGATCAATGAACATTTTTTATTTAAAGCATTTATTCAAAGCATAATTGTACATTTTTGTGCCATCTGTGTTTGGGTATGCACAAAGAATATAACCAAAAACCAATGTCCAATGGAATTTTTTGGAAAGATGTCTTGTCGGCTGTCTGATTGAAAACAAGGTACATAACAGTACAATCCATTGAAAAGACTATATCTATTTTCATTTAGGTCAAATTAAATATGGTGTCTACCCTGACTAAGGGCCATCATCAAAGCTTAGCTGAACAGATGAACACTAGAATGCACATGAAATCCATTCTGAAGGCTTCCCCATATCTGATTTGCTGCACCCTTTGTCCCCTTGGCTCTGGAAAAGCATGATAACTGTATACTTTCTAGGTTTGCAGTCACAGAGCATCCTGTTAGATTTGCTGTTAATTTTTTAATGAGTGAAGGCTACTAAAGCCTCCTGCTTCGTCTGGGCTGTTGTAACTCCCTTTGGAGTGCTTGATATTCCTGTCTACTTCCACCGCTTACCTGAGAGAAGTTCTCCTCAGTGCTTTGCTGTGCATGCAGCTCCTCTTTCTAGGCAATGTTGGCCTGGTTCTGCTTGAACGCCATCTTGGTGTTGCTGCTCAGCTCTGTGAACTGCATACATTTTGGCTTTGCCACAATGTTGTAGCCTGGTGATGCTAAAGGGGTGGCAGAATTCCATGAGAAGTTGCCACTTCCAGAACCACTTCCCCTTGCTGCTATAGCAGGCTGTCCTGGGACACCGGCCAGTGGCACCAGCTGATGTTAATCTTGGTCTGGGGTGATGTCTTGAGCACAGGAGGTCCAGCATTGTGCTCACACCCAGGTGAAGCATTTCCCAAATGTTGAGAACAAGGCAAAGCAGTGTCACACAGTACATGATAAGTAGGAAGACAGTCTTCTCTGTTGGTCAAGAAATGAAGCAATCCATGCTGTGAGGACAAGGCTAGTCTGAGCACTCATATCAAGATGGCACGGCAAACCCATAGAGAACATACTGACCGACCAGGAAGCCAACTTCCATGAGACCATCTCTTTGTATTCGCATCCAACCATCATGATGTGTCTTACCACTCTCACTCATACCGGATACTCCACGCCACTCTAGGGTCCCATCACTTCCGTTCTCTACTTCAGTGCTATTATAGATTGTTGGATCCTTGTCCAGATCATCCCCTGCTTCTTCAATCCCATGGTACTTCTGTTGGCTTCTTAGACATAATTTCTTAGGCATAGAGTTCCCATCCTCCTTGTCCTCTTCCAACTGAGCAATTTTGTTTGTGGCATAACCAAAATACATTAAAGAGGGAGTGGCCACCATAATAATTTGACAGACCCAGAAGTGGACGTGAGACAGTGGAGCGAATGTGTCATAGCAGATGCTCTCAGCCTGGTTGGCCCAAGTTGCAGATGAATTTGCTTTGTTCATCATAGTAGATGGATTCACCACCCACCACAGTCAGTACAATGCAAAAGACAATGGTAATACCATGGGTTTAGGACATTGTGACGAGGAGGAGGGTGTGGCTGGGCTGTGAGTGTGCGCGTCTGGTGCTGAGCGGCCCAATCAGTGGGAGAGAGATAAGAGGAGGAGTCGGGAGTGCTGGAGATAGAGAGAGACACACACACACGCAGATGAATGTGGGACTGTAATGATGTGGGCATATGGCCGAGCAACATCTGTGGAGAGAGTGGCCGGGAGAGGAAGAGAGGTAAGGATTGACACCTGTGGGAAATTATCTCTAGTAGCTGTTTTGTGTTGCAGTGAGAGCTGGAGAGGGATAAAAGGGCAATCCAGACTGCCAGAGGGGAGAGAGAGAGACCCACAGAGCTGTGTGTGTGACTGAGTGCATTTGTTGCTGAAAAGCAAAACCATTTGTGTTAAACTGAAAAGTGTGTCAAATAAAAGACTTACGTTGGACATTTACCCGGCCCTCGCTTCCTCCTTGAGAAAATAACTTGTTATCTGTTACAGTGGTGTCGAAACCTGGGAATTTGGAGGAAGATATGCCATCGTGGTGTCCTCGCCCTTTGCCGATCTAATCAAGACCCTTGCCAGCATCCACCAAATGCAATATCAGGCTCTGCTTGAGCTGCGCCAGGAACAGAAGCAGCAATTCCGGGTCATCCTTCAAGCTCAAGCAGAGGACCGGCAGGTGCTAAGAATCCCCAGGGGGATTCCACCAGCGCAACCTTGGCCGCCGCCCCTGGCATGACCCACTTCATGCTTACCAAGTTGGGACCAGAGGACGACCCGGAGGTGTTCATGGAGCTGTTTTAGCATCTGCCTGCTGCTGCTACTGTCAGGAGAAGCGCAACTGGCAGCCCAAGAACTACTCATCACCAACCTCCTAGGGTATCAGGACTTGAAGCGAGCCATCTTGCAACAGGTCGGATGCAGCACAGTGCAGCACCACCTGTGCTTCCACTCGCTGACACTTGGCAAGCTCGGCCGCCCATTTGCCCAACAGCTCCATGACTCCTTCCAGCAGTGGCTGCTGGCAACCGAAAGTGATGCCCGAAAGGGATAGCGGAATGGGTCCAGTGCCACTGCCCGGTGTTGCTGGACGCGGTGGACCAGCTGGCTGAGGACCATATGGTGGCGTATTTGGGGGCTGGCAAGCCCTCTTCTCTCTCTCTCTCTCTCCCCTCCCTCCCCCTCTCCTTCCCCACATCCTGTTCCTATTCCCCAGAAATGGGGAATTATGACCCCAAAACTGGTTCCCCCGGTCCCGTGGGCTGTTCAACCCGGCAGTTTTCTCTAACCCTCTCTGTTCTCTCCCACAGGCTGCTAAATCTGCTGCCACGGGTGTAACTGTGAAGTCTGGGCCGGTCTGTTTGAGCTGTGGGGAACCTGGGCATTTCCAGGACTATTGGTTCGGATCCCCGACACACCACAGGCCACCTTCGATCGAGCAGGAGTGTACCGGATGCCTGTGAGTATTAAGGGGGGGTACATACCAAGCCTTGGTGGATTCATGTTGTAATCAAACCTCCATTCACCAAAGCTTGGTTCAATCCAAGGCTTTGGATATGAGCTGGCGGGTGAAGGTAAGGAGTGTGCACTGGGATATTCAAAATTACCATCTAGTGATGGTCATTATTCAAATTCGGGGACAAAAGCATAGTGTCGAGGCAGCGGTTAGTCCCCACCTCCCCCATCCACTAATCTTGGGTATGAATTGGCTGGCATTTACTACTTTATTAAGGGGAATATGTGTGGATGGTTCCTGCAACAAAGTGTATCGGTGTGTGGTGTGTGATTCGCTGGCTGGGGAAGCAGTGCCAAGGCCTTCAATGTCAGCTCCACGAGGGGGAAGTCTTGGCTTTTCCAGCCTTTAGAGGATTCCCTGCAGGGGATTTCCCTCTAGAGCAGACACGAGATGAGACCCTTGGGCACACCTATGACCAAGTGAAAGTGACTGATGGTCAGCGCCTCCAGCCAGATATTGCATTTGCACATCCGTCTAACAGCCCACTTTTATTGTCCGGGCATTCGTGGGGATGTTCGCAGGTGGTGTGCGGCATGCCGTGAATGTCAACTGGTGAATCCGCCGGCAACCCCAAGAGCACCATTGCGCCCCCTTCTGTTGATCGAGGTCCCCTACGAAAGAATTGGTATGGAATTGTGGGCATCGCTTTGTGTTGGACTACATAACACGATATCCGGAAGCAGTGCCTCTGCGCAACATTCAGCATGAAATGTTGCGGAGGCACTCTTCAGAATAATCTCCTGAGTGGGGATTACGAAAGGCGGTACTGTCCCAGATGGTGGAGGGGGAGGAGCACCCCCTCTGTTCGGACCACCCCCTCTCCAGTGGCTTCATCACATGAAGGATACCAACGCACAGATCACCCGTTGGTATCTCACTCTCCAGCCTTTTAAGTTCTGGTGGTCCACAGGCCGGGGGCGCAGATGGCTATTGAGGATTTCCTCTCCAGAAATGGGGGGGGGGGAGTAAGTGACAGGCCGGATGGCTCCCCAGCCTGAGTCAGGTGATGGGGGTATGTGGTGAGGTGGGTGGTGATGTGGGTGTGGCCGAGCGAAATCTGTGGAGAGTGAGGCCGGGAGAGGAAGAGCGGTAAGGATTGACACCTGTGGGAAATTATCTCTAACATTTGTTTTGTGTTGCAGTGAGAACTGGAGAGGGATAAAAGGGCAATCCAGACCACCGAAGGGGAGAGAGAGATGCTGAGAGTGACTGAGTGCATTTGTTGCTGAAAAGCAAAACCATTTATGTTAAACTGAAATGTGTGTCAAATAAAAGACTTACGTTGGACATTTAACCAGCCCTCACTTCTGCTTAGAGAAGAGAACTAGTGATCTGTCACAAAGACAAATTAAGTTATTTCTGACTGAGCTGAATTGCAGATTGAATCACTCGGCTGCATTCACATCCCTCAGGTCATGGGTAATTGACTTTAACAGTGTTTTGCAAAATTGTTAATTAAAGGTGCAATATGTTACAATTTTCATGTAATATTCTCCTTTTTTTTTTTTTTTGCCAATGTGTGAATGGCTTGTAACGCAACTTAAAAAATGAGCCCTTCCCGGACTTCCTAGGTTGCCTATTAAAGCCTGTAGACTGATTTTCATGTGACGGGAGCGGGTCACTTTTGCCGGGAAAATCCAAAGGATGTGACGTTTATGCGCGCTCCCGAGAGCCTTGCCTCAGTGCTTCTCTTCCGCTATTCAACAGCGACAACTATCTACAATACTAGGTAACGTTATCTTAGAGATGGAATCCAGCAAACAGCCAAATCCCAGCACAACACCGACTGCTACAAAAACTCAGAGTAAGCCAAAAAAAAAAAAAAAAACATTTATCCACTGAATCCCATCTGGCTAAGCGGGAATGTGATCATGGTCGAGCGAAAACTAAAGTGAACATTGGCAGGGCATTTGATTCCTAGAGGGATCTTCGTTCGGTTTTGGGGATCAAAACCGACCCTAATTTGGCATTCTTCTTATTGGACAGGTAAGCTTACATAACTGCAAAGCATGTGAAATATAGTGCCATAAGGATTGAGCTGTGTAATTTTAGCTAACTTGATCTTGCCTGCAAACGCTGACGAATTGCAAGCTACCTTGCTTCGTAACTTTAAAATAATTTTAATGATCTTCTCTTTATACTAAATGTCAGGTATGCTGATTCACAGTAACTGACATAAACAATGTTAATCTGTAATTATTCAGCAAGGTAAACTACAATAACACATGAAATGAATGCTAGACAATGTTCAAGATAATGCAAAAAGCTCCATTCATTAGTGTAACGTAACTTGGTTATACAGAAAATATATACAATCTATTATTATAAAACAATCGTGCATCGATATATCAAAATGACAGTTGTGATGGAATCACATCAATACTGAATTGTGTCAACATATTTATATTGTACAGCCTATTTTATAAATAACTACTGTCATCATCCACCAAATTTAGCTAACAGCTATTGATAAAGCTGGCTAGCTAGCTAATGCTGACATAGGCTATCGTATAAATGCAGTCAATGTATCATGCAAAGAAAAGTGATTACTTCAAACTACAGTGTTGCATAGTCAGACCTATATCCACTTTATTTTAGCCCTGTTCCAGCACTGGAGAGTCAAATATAATATACAGTCTCAAAGTTTGTAGTAAAACAATCATAACTGTGTAATTTTAATTATGCTATCTCATCTGTCACCATGATGCCGGTGAATCACATTCAGTCTCTTTGTATGTTACGTCATTGTTTTGGTCGATGCTCACCTATAGATTGTGTGCACGAGCACGAGCAACAGGTAGCTGGCTGCAGTTCACTTAACGGCCACAGGTGTCATTAATAACAAGGGTTTCTGAATCTTACATGCTGCACCTTTAATAAAGTGTCTACCTGGAGCAAATTGTAGAAAACAGCCAAGGGTCAGTGCTGTTTGGGCACTTATTTGTAAGGAAACATTTTGTGTTGATTTATGATGTTTAAAACTGGACCTAATTTTACCATAATTCCTGAATTATATAGCACATACTACAAGAAAACAAAATCAACAACTTCTAAAAAACAACTTGCTTCAATACTGTGAAGAGGACATTATTAAACTACAGACACATGACAAAATTGAATTGTTTTTAATCATGGCAATTTATTTATTCATTCATTCAAACTGCTTATTTAGTCATTTTCTGCCCTCTTTTGAGAAAGAAATATATATATATATATATATATATATATATATATATATATATATATATATATATATATATTGTGCAGGAGGGGAAGCAATTTAACCTGAATGACAGAAAACTTTCAAGTGCAAGTCGTTTAAAAACGTGAACATTGTAAAATTAAATGCATAGTATGGATAGTATTAAATTAATATGCTAAATCAATGCATACATATTTAAATGATTAAGAATGTATTATTTTGCAATTTAAGCTTTCAATGTCTTGGTACTTATAGCAAAACTTATTGCTTCTAAGTTTTGTGAGAAAGGACAATGCAAATTCTCTCATTTGAGAGTTGATAATTACTATAATGGCATGGCTGCATATGTAGATTCAAGATGGTACTGCCAACGTACTTTTTTTTTTATAAGAATGTGTGCATCATGCTTATCCCTATGAAATTACTATAACAGCCAAGGCAAATAATATTGTTTTCCTGTATTCCTGATATAGCCTTGTTGGCCCTATAATTCTGAAGACATGATTATTACAAAGAATATATAGAACAATGGCCCAGTTTTTACCAGAAATCAAATACAATAGAGACAAAACATCAGCAAGATGTACAGAATTAGTGTTAACAGAGGCAGTATAAGCAGACTTGTAGTCAAATAAATGGGAGAATTTGTGACAGGAAGTTGGGGTAGGACATATCAAGGGGCTTTTTTTAAGTAGTTAATTGCCCTTAGTTTGTGTCACACTCTTGCTAGTCAGTGTTAGGTGGTATTAGGGGTATTATAATTTTAATACAATTATTTGACAAATATTTGTATACAGTACACCCCTGTGCAGGAGATTACATCATTAATATTATTGGTCAGTTTTCTTGGAAGAGAAAGATATATTTCAAATGTGTATATTTGCTGCAATTTTAAACTTTTGGGAGTACACTTACAACAGAAATAGACTAAAAGACATTACTACAATTTTCATTTTATGTTATTTTTTCTTTGTTTTTTTTTGTTTTTTTTTTTGTTTTTTTACACTATTTACATTTTGCACACATGTGACTTGACTTGAGAGCTTCACCATAATAAAAGTTTTAAAGGCTTTTGTGTACTTTGGTTAACACTGATGTTGAGGTTGTTTGGTCAGTGGATTTTTTTAATTATGATGTATACACTACATTCTTAAGAGTCTTTACAGTGTTAACTTCCTGCACTAGTCACTGGCCAGCCCAGACTACATGATACTGACACATAATTCATTACAAATTGCATCTGTGTATTGTTTCATCTTAGATATACGTTTTGTGATTGCTCATTGTCATAATGGCTATAGTGATGTCTTCCAGTATCCATACCATCTCATTCAAAATCCTTAATGCATGATATCCATAACACAGAAGAGAAATCATTAAAAAAAGAAAGAAAGAAAGAAAGAAAAAGTTCCTATCATTAAAAGTTTTATTAAAAATTTGCATAATACTATAACACATGTGATCAAATGTGTTCAGGTGAATCTCAAGAAAGCTGTGTATTTACAGATTCTACATAAAGACAATGAAGACCTATTTTCAGAGAAATTTGCATTGTGATATTTTTTCCATGGCAATTAAGTGCAAAATACTGTATTTATTACCATACTGTGACAAAATCTTATTCTCATTACTAAAATGGAAAAAACAAAGATATATTATTTAAGTATTTATATGTCATGATATCATTTGCTGTTCTGCCTTCAAATTATTTTGATTTTAATAAACAATAATTGTGTCTGAATGATTTTCATGACTGTATTACAAGTCATCATTGAAAGATAACAAGAATTACAAACAAACTCAAAAGTAAAACATCCAGACAGACTACATTAATAAAGAATTGTTTTTTTGTTTTTTGTTTTTTGCATTACAGTAATGATAATTGGGGGTCAAATATTTGTCATAAAAATTATGTCACAATGCAAAAAAAGCTTAATGGTCCTAAAAATAGACTTCATTTCCTTTACATAAAATATAATTTCTGTTTTCATTTGATTTTGGGGTTGAAATTTGACCCTGACATGTTGTTGGTCATATTCATTCAAAATACTCTTTTATTAAAAATGTTCTTGATGTAAATTTTAGGATTGACTCTCAACTGACACTTCACTAACACTGCCTGCATTTCTCCAGTTTCTTAAAATGGTCTGGAATACATAGACAATAAACTACTGTCAACTTAGGCCTATATCAGCCAGGCAGCAAAGGACACTGCACCTACCTGCACAGCTGCAGTCAATTTTGGATAGACTTCAAAGACTCCTAATCATTATCCTTACAATTTAATCATCATTATTATTACCATTTTAAACATTGCCTTACTATCATATTGGAAAATTGAATCACTTAATCTATTCAATGAACACATGACTATCATTACACATAGTATAGAGTATACGGTATATAGAATAAATATAGTATATGTTAATTTATTGTAAAGCCAGAGGAGGATTGGCTTCCCTAGCTGAGGAGTCTGGTTCATCTCAAGGTTTTTCTCTCTCCACTAACTACCATCTTATGGAGATTTGTCCTTGCCACAGTCACCTTTAGCTTGCTCACTGGGGTCTTAAAGACATTAAGACATGATTTTCATGTTTGAGGTGGAAAGGTATATGGCTTAGAGACAGTATGTGGAAGGTTTGTTTGTTAATTGTCACTAGTAGAAAGTGCTTGTGTGCTCATTACAGACAGACTATTGAAACTATATGAGTAAGCCTACTGCCAACACCATAAAATCAGCCACATCATGCGACTGCCCGATTTGGTATTTGTAACATTACTGGGAAGAGCAGGGCAAGTTGTCAAATGGGGAAGCAGTCAAAAGGGCTACATCTCAGTAACTATAATGTTTTGAGTCAAAAGTCAAAATAAGAGTTTTCTCTAGCAGTGGTTTGTATGTTGGTTGCATAAACCTAGTTCAAAACCCTCTAAAATTAGCATGATTTTGTGTGTGTGTGAATTCTGTCCTTCTAAATTGACAATATCATCATATTTTTGTAATAGCTGTTAGGTCAACAAGAGAACATTATAAAACCACACATTAAGATAAGTCAACTGGATTTTAACTGAAAGGTTGAAGGTGTTCTCAGGGCAAGAGTATTAATCATAAATGTCAGGCTGAGGCAAGTTGTCGCATGTTGGAAATGTTATAAATTATTAATTACACTTTATTAATTACAGTTTTTGTTGGTGTGACAATTGTGGTGAAATGTTTGTACGTTAACTTTCACATTTTTGCTGTTTTGTGGGATGTTTTGAGTTTAAAGGTTTTACTGTTTAAATTTGGCTAAAAAGTCTATAATAGGCTGTTTAATGGCAGAACATTTCCCATTTAGTGTGAGAACGTGCTATCATGACACCGTGCTATAGTGTTGGGTGTAATGCATTACTGAGTAATTAATTACTGTCATAAAATTACTTTTTCACTGAAAAAAAAAAAGAGTAAAGGGATTACTCTTAATTTTACAGATACTTCTGATGTAATTGTGTTAAATACTGTATAGACAATAGAACAATTCTATATAAAACAATAGTGAATTTAAAATCGAAATTGAACGTCTAATGTTCAAATGTATGTTTTCTAATTTAATGGTGCCCCTTAAATTCTTTGGCCAGTTCATGAATAATTTATTTGATTTTAGATGATTTATTTGAAAGAATTAAAAGAACAGTTTCATGACTGTCCTTGTATTCTTCATCTGGTCGAGGTTGATAAGGGTCTTAGGAAGTAATTAGTAATAAGTAATGCAGTTACTTTTCAGACAGAGTAATTTGTACAGTAATCTAATTACACTGTAGGAGATGTAATTAGTAGTTAGTAATTAATTCCTTTTTTAGAGTAACTTACCCAACACTGGCTATAGGGAATACCTGTGTTAAATGAACTGTATATTTTTTACTGGACACTAAGTGTGGAAATGTTCAATCACTTTTTTGTAGTCCAGACAACGAGGATTGGGTCAACACAGAAACTGACTTGAAAAAAGTGTGACAACTAGCCCTGCTCTCTCATGAGAACTTGTATTCTTTTACCCAATCAAAAAAAATATATATATATATTATTTATTTCCCTCTCTCTTCCATGAATATGTTTCTGTTTTCACTCATCTTTCTTCCACTGCTTTCTTGAGGAATTCAGCAACATATTCTCCACTCGTCCAGGGCACTACAGCTGGCTTTAACATCCCGGGTTGTTCTTTTTTCATTTTCTGGATGATACTGTGCATTGGGAAGTTCCTCCTCGGAAAAACCATGTCCCTCTCGCCCAGAGCCAGAGTCGGGCAGATATCATTGGCCCCGTCTCCGATGTAGAACACACGTTGGAAGGGCTGGCCCCTCTGTCTCGCCCTCCGTACCAGGTAATCTCGCAGGATCACCTGTTTGCACATGTTGTTTGGGCACTGCAGGCACTTGTGAGAGTGGTGGGGCTGCAGCACCAGGCGCCCATCCTTATCGAAACTGGCAGGGTTGGTGAATATTTCCGAAAACAGCTGACGTACACCAGCCTTCTGAAGCCACGTCTCAATGAAGTACATATTGGCATCAGAAATAACAGCACACTCAAAGTCCTCAGCATGCGAATGCAAGAAAGCAAAGAGCGCCGTTATGCCTGGTGTAGCGGGAATGACTTCTATGGCAGAGCGTATTGCATCCTCACACACGCCCTGCTCAGCCATGTATGCCAAGACACGCTGCATGTTCTCATTGTACTGACCAGGGCAAAAAGATTCCTTTAGGTGGTCTGGAATGGTCCCACCTGGAGCGGCATGGATCACAGCATCATCACTACTAAAATTAATAATGGTCTCATCAAAGTCAAACAGCATGAGGAAGCGTCGACCAAGGTAGGGAGGACAGGAGGAGACAGGAGCAGCCATATTCACAGAGCTGAAGGGTCGTTTGCCTTTATCTAGTGTGAGGAATAGAACAAGAATATGAAAGTATATATTTAACTATTCTGGGCTTTTCTGTGAAGACGTATCTTAATGCGCCATGCACTGACTTTCTAGAGAGTTGTGTGCTTCCAACTTTGTTGCAACAGTTTGAGTAGGGCCTTTTCTGTTCCAGTTAATATTAAAGTGTGAATGAGGAATTTTTCTTTGGGGTTTTAAGGTTATTATGTATTTTCCATGTCAACTTGCTTGTTTACCTTGCTGTGTCTTATGCCACTATTAACGCCCAAACTTCATTATGTGAGGATGTGTCTAGTGTTTGAGGATGTGTTGTGTATTGACTAACATAAGTATAATATGATGGTTCACATTATAGCTCTTTCATTAACTGTTACAAACATCGATTACATCATTACGATTATACAGCATGGGTGTTATGGATGTACTGTGTCTGCCTTCGTGTACTTCTAATTTTGTCTGACTCAGTTATGTTATAAAATGACAGTTAATGACTGCTGACATGTCAAAGATAATCAAGGCAAAATTTCAAAACTTTAGGCTAAACCTTCTGTGAAAATTATTTAGCAAAAATACGTTTTACAATTATCCCTGCTATCTCCTATGTATTTGAGAATGCCTTATTATCTGGTCTTAGTACCCCTTTTGCATTCGTGAGAGCGTGCATTCGAACTTGCATTGACAAAAGTCACAAATTTTGCACATAGGTCATAAACTGTATTATTTGATTAGTGACCTAGAAATAGAGCATAATATATATATATATATATATATATATATATATATGTACAGTGCATCCGGAAAGTATTCACAGCGCTTCTCTTTTTCCACATTTTGTTATGTTACAGCCTTATTCCAAAATGGATTAAATTCATTATTTTCCTCAAAATTCTACAAACAATACCCCATAATGACAACATGAAAGAAGTTTGTTTGAAATCTTTGCAAATTTATTAAAAATTAAAAACGAAAAAAAATCACATGTACATAAGTATTCACAGCCTTTGCCATGACACTCAAAATTGAGCTCAGGTGCATCCTGTTTCCACTGATCATCCTTGAGATGTTTCTACAACTTGATTGGAGTCCACCTGTGGTAAATTCAGTTGATTGGACATGATTTGGAAAGGCACACACCTGTCTATATAAGGTCCCACAGTTAACAATGCATGTCAGAGCACAAACCAAGCCATGAAGTCCAAGGAATTGTCTGTAGACCTCCGAGACAGGATTGTATCGAGGCACAGATCTGGGGAAGGGTACAGAAAAATTTCTGCAGCATTGAAGGTCCCAATGAGCACAGTGGCCTCCATCATCCATAAATGGAAGAAGTTTGGAACCACCAGGACTCTTCCTAGAGTTGGCCGCCCGGCCAATCTGAGCAATCGGGGAGAAGGGCCTTAGTCAGGGAGGTGACCAAGAACCCGATGGTCACTCTGACAGAGCTCCAGCGTTTCTCTGTGGAGAGAGGAGAACCTTCCAGAAGAACAACCATCTCTGCAGCACTCCACCAATCAGGCCTGTATGGTAGAGTGACCAGACGGAAGCCACCCCTCAGTAAAAGGCACATGACAGCCTGCCTGGAGTTTGCCAGAAGGCACCTGAAGGACTCTCAGACCATGAGAAACAAAGATTGAACTCTTTCACCTGAATGGCAAGTGTCATGTCTGGAGGAAACCAGGCATCACTCATCACCTGGCCAATACCATCCCTTCAGTGAAGCATGGTGGTGGCAACATCATGCTGTGGGGATGTTTTTCAGCGGCAGGAACTGGGAGACAAGTCAGGATCGAGGAAAAGATGAATGCAGCAATGTACAGAGACATCCTTGATGAAAACCTGCTCCAGAGCGCTCTGGACCTCAGACTGGGGCGAAGGTTCATCTTCCAACAGGACAACGACCTTAAGCACACAGCCAAGATAACAAGGGAGTGGCTATGGGACAACTCTGTGAATGTCCTTGAGTCGCCCAGCCAGAGCCCAGACTTGAACCCGATTGAACATCTCTGGAGAGATCTGAAAATGGCTGTGCACCGATGCTCCCCATCCAACCTGATGGAGCTTGAGAGGTTCTGCAAAGAAGAATGGGATAAACTGTCCAAAAATAGTTGTGCCAAGCTTATAGCATCATACTCAAAAAGACTTGAGGCTGTAATTGGTGCCAAATGTGCATCAACAAAGTATTGAGCAAACGCTGTGAATACTTATGTACATGTGATTTTTTTTTTCGTTTTTAATTTTTAATAAATTTGCAAAGATTTCAAACAAACTTCTTTCATGTTGTCATTATGGGGTATTGTTTGTAGAATTTTGAGGAAAATAATGAATTTAATCCATTTTGGAATAAGGCTGTAACATAACAAAATGTGGAAAAAGTGAAGCGCTGTGAATACTTTCCGGATACACTGTATATATATATATATATATATATATTAATTCCTAACAATTTCTGTGTATTTTTCAAGTTTGAGTCTCATACCTTTAGAAAGCATTATGTAGGTATTTGTAAATCGAGGAGACCGGGGCTACTTGTCACATGAGGAAGTTGTTTCAAAGGCAATTAACTATATTATCTAGGTTTTGAGTCTCACTCGGTCCAGGCAAGTGCTTGTTTTCTCTTACAGTGGTTTTGTAAATTGATTTTGTAAAGCCTAAACATTCCGTTTTTGGTTGAAAACTCTGTTTTCCTTTTTCTAATGTATTTTTTTTTTTCTTCTTCTTCCAAAGTATGCATTACTAGAGTGTTTTCAAAAGTCTCAGTTTTCAGTGGAGGAAAACTGTGTTCCAGTTCGGATGAGAGGCGTAAACAAAGCAAAATGAACGTGTTTTTAGTCGATAATGTTTTAATGTGGATGTGGCCTCAGTCAAGAGTTAACCCTTCCCGGGACAAGAGGAGATTTGTTTTATAAATGTTAAGTTGGGCCAAGTTGTCAATGCCACGTGCTTAGTTTTATACATTTCATTTATTAATGTTAACCGATTCTGATTCAGATTAGAAATGTATGTTACGGTGCCTTTCCATTTCGGCTGATTAATTGGAATAGTTTTTTTTCGTTTCATTTTTTGATTACTGATTAAATATAGCTGAAAACAACTTGTAATACATTTTAAATATAGATATGTTGTGGATAATGTCTTTTTTCCCCTTTAGATTATTTTTCATAGTTCAAACAAAGGTATTCTCAAATCAGTGTAAAAAAAAATAATAATAATAATAAAAAAATAAAATAAATAACCAGCAGGTTCCCATTGTGACAACGTAACCTATGAAGTGTGACAACATGCCCCGCTGGACTGCTGGAGTCAACATGAATTAAATTAATTTATTTTTGTTCTAGGCAAAAACGACGAAAATGTTCAATATTTATTATTTATTTATTTTTAAGACGTGATGGTGTGTATCATTATAAAATGTTACTTTAAAAAACACTCACTGAAATATTCACTGGAGTAAACAACTTGCCCGGGTCATAAACAGTATTTAGCCTACTGTAATATATTTTCAATATATATATATATATAATTTTTTTTTTTTCAAATATGGTATTTTTATATACTTTATTTACATGTGGTGTACAGTACGCCAGGCATATGTGATATTTACAAGGCACTGCATTTTGTGTACTCTGAATATTTCATTAAAGGCGTTGTAGAAACGCGTTATGGCAGGCTAAACGTCACACGAGCTAATGCGACCTTCCGTGTCATATGGCGTTAAATTCCTATTTTGGGGCTTTATTCAATAAATATAATGCAGTAACAGTACTCCATCAGCAAGGTTGTATCGCATACTTATTGATTTCCTGCTGACAAAATAATCACATACAGATAAACAAGAGCCTCTCTTACAGAATTATTATACGAGAGTGCAAGAAATAAAAGCCACAATTTGGCTATATTTCTCCCAACCGATAATGATGGCTATCTCTTAATTTTTCGGATCTGTTTCATGTTGTTCATTGTCCAACATGCCAGTACCACACTCGGATGACATAAAAACAACACAATATTGACAGAACTCACATAATAGCTGAACAATACCGGTGTGCATTTATGCGAAGATCGCTGAAATTTCTGTGCCGGCTTTATTCATGCTCACAATCCATTCAACCGCATCTCACCAGAGCTCGATATCAACTCGATTCCATGCGACAAAGCGATGACGTCCAGGGAGCGTTTCAGTGACGCGTCTGAATATGAGCTGAATGGAATCTGAGTCATTCAAGGAAAGGAGAATATGAAGGTAAAATAGTGCCTACATGATCTGCATGCACAGAGTAAGATTTGTGAAAGCGTAAATCAACTTGCAAGAGTTAAAATAAATTGCATGAGCACAGAACGTTTTGTAAAGGTGTATATGAAGGTGCAAGCCTAAGGAAAAATATTAGCAATATTTTAATGCTTTGCATAAGTGTAATTCATGTGTTGTGAATTTGTAATTTCATATTAACACAAAGTAAATTTGGTGTAATTCCTCTGACTTCCTTTTTTTTCACGCTTAAACTTTTGGCACTGTTTTTGCGGCTAAACATGGCTAAAAACTTTGCAAACCTGCAATCAGCAATATGCAAGCAAAGAAAGGGTGTCATGAACAGCAAAACGGATTGACCGCGTAGAATCAGTCTGTATGTGTAAAAGAAACCACTGAAAAAGTGTAAATGACTTTGTTTTTATGGTGAAACAATTAGATGAACAATTAAATAAATAATCTTCTACTACTGTATGGGCCTTTCATATCATGAAGTGTGTGCACGGCCGTGTCTTGTGATGTTACGTGCAAGAGCGAAAAAATTCCTTTTCAGTACATATCTAAATCTTCTTAAAAAATATAAATTAACATGAGAAGAAAACATGCATTACATATTACTTGTTTTGTGTATTTTGTCATACATCTTGTCAATGGAAGATAAAATACACTTAATCCTCTGCACTTTGGTTATCAGATTAATGTATTTATTTTTAAGGATGTTTAGGCTATACACTGTTTAGGCTAGAAAAGGTTCCATATAGAACCCAAAATGATTCTATCTCTCGCTTCACATTTGGAACCCCTAAAAGGTTCTATACAGAACCTTTTTTAAGGGTTATGTTGTATCAAAAGAACCCTAAAGGGTTCTTTGAGCCAGGTGAAAAGGTTCTAAATAGAACCTTTTAGGGGTTCCCAGCATGGATTTTTTGACATTTGTTTTTTGTTTAGTTTTTAGTTGCTGTTTTTGTTTCAATACCTGAATAACGTTTAATGTATATGTGAATTAAATAGTTCATATACTGTAGATATTATATCACTAAGAAAGTGAAATAACCATATAAAACACATTTCAGTAATATTTAGTAAAGCATTTTTAATAGTTTGTATTTGCCACAAAATGAACAATAAATAGCACAATTCATAATGCAGTAGTTATAAGAATTGACATAATAAATTTCCCAGGTTTGTAATAAGGTGCTAAAAGTCCAATTAGTAGTAATATTATTTATATAAAAATCATAAATATTAAATCATTTAACATTAACCATAAATTCAAATTATAAACATAAGTAAGATTAATAAATAAGTACAAAACTACACTGTTAGACTTTACCAGGCTTTTTTTACAGTAACATACTGGCAACACTGTTGCCAGCTAGTTACTGTAAAAGCCTGGTTCAGTAAGCTACTGCAGTGGCTGTTTACTGTTATTTACTGATTACTGTAATTGGTGGCTTAAGTATATTACTGTAAAAATGATTAAATTGTACAGTAACTATCTGTAATTATCATATACAGTAACAAATGGGTTACTGTAATATATAACCATATTTGAATTGTTAATTTTTTAGAAAAAATTCAATAAAAGTTATATTTAATTGGCACATTGCAAATGTTTCATATACACTGGCAGCCAAAAGTTTGGAATAATGTAGATTTCGCTGTTTCGGTAGGAAATTGGTACTTTAATTCACTAAAGTGGCATTCAACTGATCACAATGTATAGTCAGGACATTACTGATGTAAAAAACATCACCATCACTATTTGAAAACAGACCCCATTTCCAGCAGCCATCACTCCAACACCTTATCCTTCAGTAATCATGCTAAATTGCTACTTTGGTACTAGAAAATCACTTGCCATTATATCAAACACAGTTGAAAGCTATTTGGTTCATTAAATGAAGCTTAACGTTGTCTTTGTGTTTGTTTTTGAGTTGCCACAGTATGCAATAGACTGGCATGTGTTAAGGTCAATATTAGGTCAAAAATGGCAAAAAGAAACAGCTTTCTCTAGAAACTCATCAGTCAATCATTGTTTTGAGGAATGAAGGCTATACAATGCTTGAAATTGCCAAAAATCTGAAGATTTCATACAAAGGTGTACACTACAGTCTTCAAAGACAAATGACAACTGGCTCTACAAGGACAGAAAGAGATGTGGAAGGCCAGATGTACAACTAAACAAGAGGATAAGTACATCAGAGTCTCTAGTTTGAGAAATAGACGCCTCACATGTCCTCAGCTGACAGCTTCATTGAATTCTACCCGCTCAACAACAGTTTCATGTACAACAGTAAAGAGAAGACTCAAGGGTGCAGGCCTTACGGGAAGAATTGCAAAGAAAAAGCCACTTTTGAAACAGAAAAACAAAAAGAAAAGGTTAGAGTGGGCAAAGAAACACAGACATTGGACAACAGATAATTAGAAAAGAGTGTTATGGATCTTAACCCCATTGAGCTTTTGTGGGATCAGTTAGACTGTAAGGTGTGTGAGAAGTGCCCGACAAGACAGTCACATCTATGGCAAGTGCTACAGGAAGTGTGGGGTGAAATGTCACCTGAGTATCTGGACAAACTGACAGCTAGAATATCAAGGATCTGCAAAGCTGTCATTGCTGCACGTGGCAGATTTTGTGATGAGAACTCTTTGAAGTAGTTTAAGAAGTTCTGAATATTTTTTTCAAATTGTAATAGTAATTTTTCACATTATTAATGTCCTGACTATACATTGTGATCAGTTTAATTAATGCCACTTTGGTAAATAAAAGTACCAATTCATTCCATAAGAGCAAAATCTGTACATTATTCCAAACTTTTGGCCACCAGTGTACATACTGTATATATATATATATAGTAAAATAGTACAATACACATTTAATTTTACAGCTAGCCATATGTAACACTAAATACACTGATCAGCCACATCATTAAAACCACCTGCCTAATATTGTGTAGGTCCCCCTCGTACCGTCAAAACAGCACCAACCCGCATCTCAGAATAGCAATATATTCAGTCCTATGGAATATTTTATCCTGCCCTTGTATGCTTTTTGGAGCTTCAAAGTTCTGGCCACCATTCACTTACACTGTAAGGATACAGAGCTGAGTTATTCTTCTTAAAATCTTAATTTGTGTTCTGCTGAAGAAAGAAAGTCATACACATCTGGGATGACACGAGGGTGAGTAAATGATGAGAGAATTTTCATTTTTGGATGAACTATCCTTTTAAGTAGAAGACTACACAACATTTACAGCAGTTGAAAAGGAAACAAAAAATGTATACAGATAGAAGGAGAAGTTGTCGTCAGTCAGAGCTGGGCACTCAGGATTAAGTCAGCACTGAAATAAAATAATATATGTTCAGTGTTAATGTTAAAGTCATGAAGTAATCACACACAATACTTCCCAAAATCTCATTTAACTGTGTGGCCGTTCACACAAGACTCGTTATTGTGCACAAAACAGCAAGATGGAGCGCAACGCAAAAGTGAACACGCGGGTCTCGTGTCGCATTTTAAAACGTTGAACAGCATTCAACGTGACGCACTGTCTTAAAAACGCAATACTCACGACGCGAGAAAAAATCAGCGAGACGCGATCAACGACTAAAGCAAGAAAAGAAAGCGTCCTCTGTGAACAGCCCCAAAATAAACTTTAATGGCATCCTTTCAATAACATTCGAGTTTTCGTATTTCTCTATTAAAAAAAAAATAAAAAAATTCTTGAATTATCGTCTTATTACTGCTTCTACAGTACTTACTTAATTTGATGGGACTTTCAGCTCTGCTCAAATGCAGCTTTCCTCAGACAGCTTTGCGGGGCATCGGGGCTTGTACCATCGGGAGTGGAGGGAGGCCGAGAGAGACAGAGCCAAGATTACAGTTCAGTATCCTTACCAAATATACAGTTTATCTTACTACCGATACCAACCGTTAGAATTTCGAATATTATAGAGGCAAGTTTCATCGTTGAACTTACCTGCAGTTGTCTCTGTGTCATCCATTATAAACTGAGCATAACAATAGACGCTGACAGTGCATTTTTCCTCTAGAAATGCTCCGAGATCAAACAGAGTCTGCCCATGTCTGTGTTAATGCAAATAATTACCGGGATTTATGAAAAAAAAAAAAAAAAAAAAAAGAGTATGAACACAGAGAGACGTACATCCATCAGGAAGTGGTGGGATTCCCGCTGATATACATCTACAGTAATTTGCTGTATTTAGTTACAGTTTGGTACTGTATTCATTTGATAAAGTAATTTACTGCTATTAATGAGTGACGTCAACGAAATTCCCCATGATGCAATGCATATTACAGTTAAATACTGTATGATTATATCATAGTAATTTACTGGTCATTTTACAGTTATTTACCCTATAAACTACAGCAGGGTTCAGGAACCTTTTTTCACTAAGGAGGCAGTTTTTTTAATTTTTGGTTAATGCATTTTTTCAAAAGAGCCATACCACAAATGAATAATTTACTATTTTCAAAAATAAGGTTTTTCAATAAAATTAAATGTTTATATTGCCCATAGTCTACTCAAAAACAAACAAATATGCAAAAATTAATAGGTAACATGTTGCAATATGGAATTGAGTACACATGTTTGTGCGGGTCGCCATAAAATTACTTCATTTTACAATTGTTCATATAAAATGTAATGTCCATTTTGGGCTGGGCGATATGCAAATATATTTTAATAATAATCGCATTTAAAATATCGCGTTATCCGATTACATGGTCAACCCCCAAGGTCGGTGAATATTTTTGCTTTATTGATTTTGCTTTAAAAATTAAATTAATTTATTGAAACAAGAAAAACTTAAACAAAATAAATTTCTAAATTCAAATTGCACTTTAAACGAAACGTAAAAAAGAAATTAAAATAACGAAGTGATTAAAAAATCTTATATATAACCACCTCCCCAAATCCAAACATTTACCGTCTCTAATGGCCCCATTTGCCATCATGCAAGTATCAGGTGAAAAATGACTAATAGCTACAAATTAAGAATTAAAGACAATTATAAATGTAAAGATAATTATAATAATTATCATAATAAATAAGCCTAATAAATTCCCATGTGTTCCCAAAAAATGCTGCCAAATGTGTGTTGTTATCAAATGTGTTTTCACTGTGTTTGGTAATACAGTTAATGCTGCCTAAAGAAAAGAAAAGAAAACTCAATTTTAGGTTCAAGGTGAACGTGTCTTGTATTACTTTATGATTTAATCACTTTCGTCTTTGTTTCTTTAATACAAAGATATATATTACTGAACCTGTAGAGTTGCGTTCACAATGCTTAAGAGTGAACTGCTCCATGGAAATAATGTGAAACTCACAGCACCTCACGAGATGATCGGAGATCATTTGCAGCATTCTCATAGATGCCATTATTCTTCCAAACAGTTTTCAGATGAATGAAACAGAGAAAAAGGAGTGATAACACTTTACATGCGCTTTTTCCACGAGACAGGGTCCTGTTGCACTCCTCAGAATAAACAGAGTATCAGACATGAGCATTGACGGCTTTTCTTTTGTCTATTCCTAAAAATATAATTAAGTTTCTTCAAGCGCGTCTTTTTGACTAACAGCATTTCTTGTCATGTGTCACTCCAAGACGTCTTACAGGTCACCCGCCTGTTGTGGGTAGAAGAGTAAAATTACTCGCGCATGAAATACATTTGGAGAAGCAGCTGGCGAACTGGATTGAGCCTAGTCGCATTTTGTGGGTGGCGGGTGCTATTTCACACCCTGGGTGCACATAAAAAATAACGAACGTTCATGAAATCTCTCGTAGAAAATGCTTTTCACAGCTAAGATCAATAGTTATTGGGAAACAAGGCCCAGAACTCAATGCATGTGCGTGTCTTGGAGAAGCGCTTTCATTGCACTGGTGAACAGCGGAGCTCACTGCGCACACAAATCAATTCAGACGCGCATCGACGGCTTTTCTTTCATTTGTTTTTCAAAATAGAATCACGTTTCCTCAAACGTGCATCTTTGTGTTTAATTTCTTGTAATATATCACTCAGAGAAGTCTTACAGGTCGCCTTCCACAGTGGCTGGTACATAAGCAAAATACTCCACAGGAAACATCCGCATTTGGCGGGTGTTCATTTCAAACCTTGTTCACCAGGAGTAGGCTGTACGTCAAATTCGGGAGAAAGGAAATCAAAACAGTGTCATTGACTTCAAGCTTTGCAATCGCACCCACACTTTCTGCAGGAAAATTATCTCTAGAAAGTTTTTAACAATCATGTGTTGGTGAATTGTGAGACACCCGGGGAGCCACTTGATTAGCCATAGGTTCCTGACCCCTGATCTAAGCGATCAGTCCAATCCAAGCTGTAAAACAGTGGCCAATTGGTTTCTACACATCGTCCCTTACCACCATACCCACCCACATCATCATCAGAGATGATCTTATTATCGGTTTAAGAGGTTAATCAAGTTTGCTGTTTGTTAACTATAAATGAACATATTAGCTGTTATGTTGTATTTAATTTATTGTTGAACAGGTTAGCTTTTTTAAATTAAATATGCTATAAGTTGATAATTGTCATTTTTTTCAATCACCTAATTATTAGAACACCTAAAATATGTTGCTTGTAAGTGTTTGCTTCAGCCAGTGGAAGGCATGGTACAAGTGTATGTGTGCACATGATCAGGATGGTACCACCTCTGCCTCATTTTGAGCCAGGAAAAACCCTGAATTTAGCATGATTACTCAAGGATAAGGTGTTGGAGTGATGGCTGCTGGAAATGGGGCCTATCTAGGTTTGATCATAAATGACTTTTTTCAAACAGTGACGGTGCTGTACTTTACATCAGTCATTTCCTGACTATACTTTGTGATCAGCTGAATGCCACTTTGGTGAACTAAATACCAATTTCCTTCCAAAACAGCAAAATCTGTACATTATTCCAAACTTTGGCCGCCAGTGTATGTGTATATATATATATATATATATATATATATATGTATACAGTTGTGCTCAAAAGTGTGCATACCCTGGCAGAAATTGTGAAATTTTTTATTTAAGGATCGTGATCATATGAAGCCATTTATTATCACATAGTTGTTTGGCTCCTTTTTAAATCATAATGATAACAGAAAACACCCAAATGGCCCTGATCAAAAGTTTACATACCCTTTGGCCTTGTTACAGACGCACAAGGTGACACACACAGGTTTAAATGGCAATTAAAGGTTAATTTCCCACACCTGTGGCTTTTAAAATTGCAATTAGTGTCTGTATATAAATAGTCAATGAGTTTGTTAGCTCTCACATGAATGCACTGAGCAGGCTAGATACTGAGCCATGGGGAGCAGAAAAGAACTGTCAAAAGACCTGCGTAACAAGGTAATGGATCTTTATAAAGATGGAAAAGGATATAAAAAGATATCCAAAGCCTTGAAAATGCCAGTCAGTACTGTTCAATCACTTGTTAAAAAGTGGAAAATTCGGGGATCTCTTGATACCAAGTCAAGGTCAGGTAGACCAAGAAAGATTTCAGCCACAACTGCCAGACGAATTGTTCAGGATGCAAAGAAAAACCCACAGGTAACCTCGGGAGAAATACAGGCTGCTCTGGAAAAAGACGGTGTGGTTGTTTCAAGGAGCACAATATGACGATACTTGAACAAAAATGAGCTGCATGGTCGAGTTTCCAGAAAGAAGCCTTTACTGTGCCAGTGCCACAAAAAAGCCCAGTTACAATATGCCTGACAACACCCTGACATGCCTCACAGCTTCTGACACACTGTAATTTGGAGTGACGAGACCAAAATAGAGCTTTATGGTCACAACCATAAGCGCTATGTTTGGAGAGGAATCAACAAGGCCTATAGTGAAAAGAATACCATCCCCACTGTGAAGCATGGTGGTGGCTCACTGATGTTTCTGGGGGTGTGTGAGCTCTAAAGGCACGGAGAATCTTGTGAAAATTGATGGCAAGATGAATGCAGCATGTTATCAGAAAATACTGGCAGACAATTTGCATTCTTCTGCACAAAAGCTGCGCATGGGACGCTCTTGGACTTTCCAGCACGACAGTGACCCTAAGCACAAGGCCAAGTCGACCCTCCAGTGGTTACAGCAGAAAAAGGTGAAAGTTCTGGAGTGGCCATCACAGTCTCCTGACCTTAATATCATCGAGCCACTCTGGGGAGATCTCAAACGTGTGGTTCATGCAAGATGACCAAAGACTTTGCATGACCTGGAGGCATTTTGCCAAGACGAATGGGCAGCTATACCACCTGCAAGAATTTGGGGCCTCATAGACAACTATTACAAAAGACTGCACGCTGTCATTGATGCTAAAGGGGGCAATACACAGTATTAAGAACTAAGGGTATGCAGACTTTTGAACAGGGGTCATTTCATTTCTTATCTTTGTTGCCATGTTTTGTTTTATGATTGTGCCATTCTGTTATAACCTACAGTTGAATGTGAATCCCATAAGAAATAAAAGAAATGTGTTTTGCCTGCTCACTCATGTTTTCTTTAAAAATGGTACATATATTACCAATTCTATTGTAATTATTATCAGAAATATCAATGTAATATTATCGGTATAGATGACTTATTGTGAAATTGGAGTTTAAATGTTTTAGAATAGATACTATTGGTGTTTTATGCACATAGCACATACACAATATGTCCATGGAATCTATAGACACTATAGTTATTGTTACTACATTAAAATTGTTTACAAGAAAGAAAGGAAAAATAGTTAATTTCAGTTCTCCTTAAAATAATGTAACAGTTTTACTGTAGTAAAAATAACTGTAGTAATTATGTTATTATGATGGATACTGTGGTTATAGTGTTTCATCACTCAGATGGGACACTGTAGGTTCTCCCAGATCACACAAATACCGTGCCTGACAACATCAGCGTTTGGAGAACTCATTGCTACACAAACACAACATGGGACAGTATGGAACACCATGTTACTATACAGTACATGTCAAGAAAACGTGTTAATACCATGATTTTTTTTTTTTTTTTTAAACAAAACAACAAAACAACAAAACAAAATAAAGAAAAACATAGTATCCACTGCTTTCTGATTGGGTATAGATATCTGAATTTAAAAAAAAAACAAACAAAAAAAAACAAGGTGCTATCGTTGTACGCATCCAAAAACCATGACAATAGCATGGTACATGTCCAAAAACCACAAGTTTAACAAGCATAATTGCATTGTGTAATCGATCGAATGTCACTAATAATTATTAACAATATTTAGTAACCACAGTAAATAAATGAATAATTATTATTTCGAACACTGTTGGTCAGTTGTCAAATTACTGACACAGGACAATTTGTTTACATAACCTTTAGTAAGGCTAAATGCAGCAACATTATTATAACGTTGTTGTGGAAAAATAGTTACTAAATGTACATACCCAGTGTGTCTTATGATTGTTTCAGTGACAATAATGCGATATTAGTTCTGATAATTCTTGTAAAATCTGTGTGGATAATTTAGCGTACAGTCCTTCAGTTCAGTTTTCCCGCAACTATTTTGGTCACAAGACAACGGATTACGACATACCAGTCGTACTTCCTACTATGGCGAAGTCAAAGCTCATGAATATAATTCCAATGATTAAGTTAGTAAAAGAACAATTAAAGTAGCCTACTCAGTGGTAATACCTAAAATGTATGATCTTATGATTGATAATATAAACTTTGTAGATAAAAAATGCACTAACATATTTTTGAGAAATTGTCTAGCACAAGAATGTTTCCCAGGACCTGTAAGGAGAACTTTCAGTTATGTTTCGGTTGTTGTTGAAGCAATAATAAAAAATAAAATAAATAAAATAAATCGTAAATACGTGTTTCCCACTCGGAAGTTGAACATGAAAGACCCATCAAGTCTTAATTATGACTGGGAAACATCATTTTGATACCCGAGTTTCCGAGATGGAAGGAGTCCTAAACTTTCAACATGGTGGAAGAGAATGCGGTTTCTTTAGTGAACGACAGATTTTGTTCATTGTTCTAAATACAGCTAATTGTTAGCACTTACCATTTTGGTCATATTCATTTATGTATGTCAGCAACCATTTGATGCATGCTGTACATTTTTACACTGTGAAAATAGCTTGTATTTGACCAAAATTCCATTATCATCAGCAAGCTGAGTAAAATGTATTATGGTGTTAAAATAAAAGTTCCTCAAGAAATATGTATGATTGAACGTGGCATTATCCATGTTTCCTGTTCTTTCCAACAACAAAGCATGAACACGACGTACTCGTAATTATCACTTAAGAAGTAGGAAGTAGGATAATTCCAATAGCACATGAAGGCAGCATAATACAAGTTATTCTCGACAATCGACAGCATTTGTGGCAGAATATTGATTACCACACACACACACGAGGGTTTAAAGGCAGAAATGTAAAGCTTATAACTTTATGAAAGCACATATTAATTATTCTGTTAAAAAAAATTGTATTATTTGAGATGTAAAGTTTAAATTGTTTAACAGTCATTTTAGAGTTTACAGCATTACGTTGTTATGGCAACAAAGTTGTAAAATTGGATATAACTTTGCAGAGAAAAGGTTATTAAATGATTTTATCAAAATAAAATCATGTTAACACACATATTGTTTACATCTTGTGGCTATATTTTTGAAACGGTGAGTATTTTAACATTTACAGATTGGCCCCATTCACTTCCATTGTAAGTGCCTCACTGGAACCAATATTCGAGGGTCGAGTCGAAAATAATTTTTGATGGTAATCAACATTATGCCACAAAGGCTGTCGATTGAGCTTAACTTTTTTTGAGCTGAACCTGGAATATTCCTTTAACATGAGCAGCCGAGAAGATATGTGGCAAATTAGGGAGAATAAAAAACATAAAATGTAAATTAGTTTTCTTTCTTATGCCTCCATCCTGGTTTTTCTTATTTATAAAATTGGACACAGTTATTTGTTTTTAATTTAAAAAAGTTATTAAGAACTGTTTTCTTGATGTGCATTTGAGATTATTTGTGATTAATGTAGTTCCAATAATTTGGGTTGTAAACATAAACTGCATCTGAAGTGATTTCTTGACTAATAAAGAAGCAATAACTATGCTATGGAAAACTATGCTACCTGCTAATAGTGACATAACCACAACACGTCAGTTGGCCAACTTACCTACCTGTATCAGCAGGCAATCATCACAGAATCATATACAGAAATAAAATATACAGTTAAATGGCAATGATTAGTCCAATGTGTTTTGTTTGTGATATAGATGTACAATATTTATATGTAAAATTATAATTTATATACATTTTTTTAATTACTATACTAAATTATTACAAGAATTATTTGCAAATAAAAAAAAATACAAAAAGTGGGAGCACAATATACAAGTGACATGTAAAACTGTACAGAATACACGCTGAATACACACGATTACAATGTTTACTGCAAAATATATATTTCAAAGCTGTGTTTTCATTGTCACAGGAAAGGGTGTAAATTGTATATTTTAACATTTTGAATATAACGTAACAGTAAAAACACACTTGAAAAGTGTGGCGAGTTCTGAATGGCACGCTACCATATGGCAGAATTAGTAGTACTTTGGGTAGTATGCCATTCCAAACTCAGCTGTTTTTGGATTGAGCTGAGAGGTCAGTGTGTGATGTTTCAGTCTTTTATTGGTCACACGTCTTCTTTTCAACCAAATTCGCAGGTGATAGTTCACCAAACTTGGGCTGAGTTACCACTTCCACCATATCTGTCTGTGGTAAAAACAGTTAGAGTAGTATGGTAGTATGCCATTAAGAACTCTGCCTTGAACTTTGGTACACAGCAGAAGGCAAAATTTCTACGTATGTGCTTGCGCTTCTGTTCTCCCGACTTCTGATGTGTTTGAATAGAAGTGAATTAAGTGTGAAGATTCACAAGCTAGCACCAACTTATAAAGAAAGCAGCATACCTGTTTTCTTCACTTATTGCCCCCCAAAATATATGCTCACAAATTTATAAGATCCTATTTAACTTTATCTGGAAGAACAAGGTCCACAATATTAAGAAAAAGATCCCGAGTCGTGTGGCGCCATGCGAGGGTTGGATGTGTGAATGGCGAGCTCTGTGCACTTTGCTAGTTTTTAATACTTTTTAGGTCATAAACCGGTAAGATTCTATACACCCATATCCATAACTGTTATATGAAAACAATATGTCAAAGAATTCAAAATCCTCGGGCTCTGGAGACATTAAAAGACATTTACGTGCTCAAGCTGATACCCTAGACAGGGCCGCAGACCAGGGACTCAGTTTGGACGGTGTGGTGGGAGAGATTCGGCGTCAAATGTTGAGTGTGTCGGCAATGCTGGCGAAGGTCATAGCTGACTTGGAGGATCTTGCTGTAATCCGTAGATCGATCACTTCCATGGAGACGAAATTCTTGGAGTTGGTTACAAGAATGAGGGATGTCGAGAAATGGATCGATTATCTGGAATTAGCTGCTAATCCGCTAGTGACCAAGGCGGACTTGGAATGCATTTTGGAAAAATTGGAAGACCTTGAGGATCATAGCCGGTGAAACAACATCCGAATTGTTGGAATTCCTGAGAGAGAAGAAGGTCGAGATATGGTGAAATTCCTAGACAAGCTCTTCCCGAGTCTGCACGACATAACAGGCCATAAGCTGGAAATCGAGCAAGCTCACAGAGTTCTGGCTCAGAGATCCGCTGAGGGAGACAGGCCCTGATCAATTCTGGCCAAATTTCTGAGATCATCCGATAAAGATCATGTGTTACGCGAGGCAAGGAGTTACGCAAGGAACACGCCTTCGGAACAGTTATGTGGATGAATCTACACGTCTTTGTGTTTATCCCATTTATTTGCTGGAGTTTGTATTATAGATTATTTTCTGTTGTGTAATTCTGTCTCACAAAATTTGTACAGGAGCACCGGACTTGAGCAATCCGACGGCAAAGTTGTCGCGGGGGCTCTCGTGGTTTGTTTGAATTTAGAGGGATCGACGGTGGTTGGGGTTAATGCGCATGTTTTTCTTTTTTCTGTTTTTTGTTTTTTGTTTTGGGGGAAGTTCGGGGTTTGTTTGTTGCTCTAATGTTGGAATGTGGTCTTTAGAATTTTGTTTTTGACACACAATCTATTTTTTCTAATATGTCAAAATGTCATATGTTAATATGAGTGGATTGTCTCTCTCTGCGTGGAATGTGAATGGGTTGGGGCACCACATAAAAAGAAGGAAGGTTATTTGTTTTCTTAAACGTAGGAAATATGATATTGTGCTTCTTCAAGAAACGCATCTTTCCCTGCAGGAAGCTGAAAAATTTGGGAAGATATGGGGTGGACATGTTTTCTTCAGTGCTGGCTCAAGTAAGAGCAGGGGAGTCATTACATTGATAAGTAAACATCTACAATTCAAATGTCTCAAACAGATTAATGAAAAATTAGGAAGAGTCATTATTGTTTTAGCAGAAATTCAGGGGTAAAGGTTGATTTAGGCTAATATTTACGCACCTAACGCTGATGATCAGGGCTTTTTTATAGATCTTGAAGAGATGTTGCAAGCCGCTGGCACCCTCATGATATAATATTGGAAGGAGACTTTAATCTTTTGATGGACTCAGGCCTTGATCATAGTGAAGCAAAAGTGTGTAAGCCCCCTAGAGCAACATTGACACTTCACAGGATGTGTAAAAATCTTGATCTTACAGATATTTGGAGACTTTTGAATCCATCTGGTAGGGACTATAATTTTTTTTCATCAGTCCATAAGATTTATTCTAGAATAGATTTTTTTAAAATTATATCTAAGTCCCTCATTTCATCTGTTGTGGATTGCTCAGTTGGAAACATCTTAGTCTCAGATCACGCCCTGGTGAGTTTAGAGGTGTTGCCATATACGGAGAAAAAGAAATCATGTACAGTTGGCGCTTTGATGTATCCCTTTTGCAAAATCCTGAATTTCAACAAATGTTAAAGGCTGAAATCAATGTTTATATGGAGACCAACTGGTCCTCAGTATCCTCTGTGGGCATGGCTTGGGAGGCACTTAGGGCAGTTCTTAGGGGCCGGATCATGCAGTATGCCTCATTCATCAAAAGATCCAAGACACGAGAGCTCATGGAGTTAGAAGGGAATATAAAAAATGCTGAGGCAGAGCTGAAGTGCCAAATGTCATCTGATGGCCTCAGAGAATTGACCTGATTGAAATGCAGATATAAAACTATTTTGTCACGGAAGGTGGAGTTTTGGCTGTTCAGGGCAAGACAGTCATACTTTGAGTTGGGTGATAAAGCAGGGAAGCTTTTGGCTTGATATATACAGCAGAGAGAGTTTTTTCTACCATTCCCTCATTGAAAACTGCTAGTGGTGAAGTGTTTGCCTAGGTCATTGATGTTAATGGTGCTTTTAGAGAATTCTATCTTGATCTTTATAGTTCCATGTCTTCGTCTACTGATGAAGATATTAGGAACTTTGTGGAACCATTAGATCTCCCTAAACTGACGACTGAGCAAACACATTTTCTTGATTCTGAGAAAACCTTGGGAGGAGCTTGATGAGGTAATTAAGGCCAGGCAAGGCTCTGGGCCAGATGGCTTTGCTGCTGAATTTTTTTTAGATCTTATGCTACAGAACTGGCTCCACTTTTGTTAGAAGTTTATATGGAATCATTGAAGAATGGAAAGCTTCCGCCAACCATGACACAAGCCCGGATCAGTCTGATTCTTAAAAAGGACAAAGATCCAAGCAAGTGTAAGAGTTACCGTCCAATTTCCCTGATTCAGCTAGATGTTAAAATTTTGTCAAAAATTTTGGCTAACCGATTAAGTAAAGTTATGACAACTCTTATACAAATAGATCAGGTGGGGTTTATTCGGGGTCGTAGCTCTTCTGATAACATTAGGCGTTTCATCAATATCATATGGTCAGTGGCGAATGATCAGACTCCAGTCGCTGCCATCTCACTTGACACAGAAAAGGCGTTTGATATGGTAGAATGGGATTATCTTTTTAAGGTTTTGGAAATATACGGGTTCAGAAATACTTATCCGCCAGTAGCGGCGGTACAAACAAATGGATTAATTTCAGATTATTTTACTCTGGATAGGGGCACCTGGTAGGGTTGCCCTCTTTCCCCATTATTGTTCTGTATTGCCCTGGAACTATTAGCAGCTGCGATAAGAAAGAAAGATGATTTTCCAGGGGTGATGGCGGGAGGTGTGGCGCATTAGCTTTTGCTTTACGCAGTTAGTCGTCTCCGACCCCACTAGACCTATGCCTTGCCTCCTCAGGATTATTAACTCCTTCTCTAAATTCTCAGGATACAGAGTCAATTGGTCTAAATCTGGTTGAAAAGCCCAGTAATGGCTTTTCAACCAGGCACCTTCCAGTGGCCCAAACAGGGCATTGAGTATTTGGGCATTTTATTCCCAGCAAATTTGTGTGATTTAGTAAGTTAATTTTGACCCTTCAATAAAAGTTTTTTGAGTGATGTGAGTAGGTGGGCTTCATTACATTTATCTATGATTGGGAAGGTTAATGTTATTAAAATGAATTGTATTCTAAAATTCAACTACCTGCTACAGTCACTCCATGTAGATGTCCCCCTCTTTTATTTCAAACAATTTGATAGCATAGCGAAGACTTTTATTTGGAATGGTAAATGTCCCAGATTGCATTTCAACAAATTACATAGGATGATTGACAAAGGTGGGCTAGGCGTACCCGAGATTTTGTTTTATTATTATGCATTCAGTCTCAGACATTTGGCTCATTGGTCGCTCCCACCTGAGAAAGCCCCTCCCTGGTTTTGTATTGAACAGGAAATTCTTGCCCCTATTTCGCCACTGCAAATCCTCTCTATCAAACTAACCGGAGAAGTTAAGTTACACCCTGTTATCTCGCATTTGCACTCGGTATGGACAAAAGTGTCTAGAGTGTTTAATTCGGACATTTATTTAAATGCTGCCTCGAGCATATGGCTGAACTCAAAATGATGTATTAATAAGTCCCCCTTCTGCTTGTCAGAGTGGATTGTGAGGGGGGTTTCTACGCTCGGTGACCTATCTGAGAATGGAGTGTTGAGATCCTTTGATAATTTGGTTAAAAATTTTGGGATTCCCAGATCTCAGTTTTTTAGGTATTTACAGTTGTGCCACCTGCTCTGTACTATTTTTGGGAGTAGCATACACCTCACTAAAACAGCAGGCACTTTGGGAGTGGTGATTACTGCTTTTGGAAAAGGTCATGAGGCATCAGTGTATTACTCCCTGCTAGTTCAGAGGCCGGGGGACGGAGCTTTAATTTCTATCAAGCGATTAAGGGAGACAGATTTTAATTTGGTATTGGAGGAAGGAGTGTGGGCTAGGATTCTAAAGAACGTCAAGTCTGTATCTAGAGATGCAAGGGTGCAACTTATGAAATTCATGATTTTACATAGATTCTATTGGACCACCTCTAGATTGTATAGGCTTGGTCTTAAAGACACACCCACCTGCTGGCATTGCCAATCGGAGGATGGAGACACACACACACACACACACACACACATATATATGTGTGGCAGCGGGGGCGTGGTCAAGCATCTCTCCGGAGAGAGAAAGCAGTAAGGGCGCTTACACCTGAGCTACATTATGTCTAACACCTGTCTCTAATTTCAGTGAGCACGGGGAGAGCGGCATAAATAGAGCCACACCGCAAGTAGACGAGAAGGAGCCTGGGCAATGATTGTGAAGCCAAGAGTCTGTTGTTGCAAAGTTGAGAGTTTATGTGTGAAATAGCTTGTGGATTTTAGACTGAATTATTGAACAGCGTAAAAACCTTGAAAGACTGTGTTGGCTGCGGTAAGGAAAATAAACGCTTACCTGAACCAGGAAAAGCTGCTTCTCGCCTCCTCTTTACACTGGTGCCGAAACCCGGGAACTGAAGTTTGGTTGAAAATGGATGGAAGTCACCCCATAGAGTCCTCCCAGTTGGCGGAGATCCTCCAGACCCTCGCTGGCCTACATCGGGGCTACCAGCAATCCCTGCTTGAGCTTCAGCAAGATCAAGACCACCGGTTTGTGGAGCTCATGCGCTCTCAAGCAGAGGACCGACAGGTGATCCGGAGCCTTCTCAGCCAGGAGGCAACCCCAGCCGCGACCCCGGACACCCACACGCCATTACCCCCGCCTGCGTTACAAAAGATGGGGGCGGCGGACGACCCAGAGGCATTCCTGGATCTCTTTGAACGCACTGCCGAGATCTGGGGCTGGCCGCTCGACCAGTGGGTGGCCCGATTCATTCCGCTACTGTCCGGGGAAGCCCAGCTTGCGGCTCAACAACTACCAGCGATGAGTCTCCTGGCCTACGAAGACTTAAAAAAGGCCATCCTGCAACGGATTGGTCGGAGTCCGGAAGAAAGTCATCAGCTCTTCCGGAGCCTGAAGTTGGAGAACTCCGACCGCCCGTTTGCCTTCGCCCAGCGGCTCCGCGACGCCTGCCGAAGATGGTTGCTAGCGGGGGACCGCGGCGTCGACGCGATCATCGACCAGGTGGTACTGGAGCAATTAATACGACAGCTGCCAGAAGGGACGGCGGAGTGGGTCCAGTGCCACCGCCCGGCGTCGCTGGAGGAAGCTATCCGGCTTGCGGAGGACCACATGGCGGCGATCCCGAGGGCGGAAGAGCCCTCCCTCTCTCTCTCTCTCTTCCCCCTGTCTCATTCCCCTCCCCTATCTCCTCTCATTCTGCTCTCTCTGCAGGTCCCGTTCCTGCCCCACGCAGACGAGGAGGACTTCAGCCACGGAGACCAGTTCCCTGGGTGTGGGAGGCATCACTTTCCCCTATGCCAATGCCCCGCCGCTCTCCCCCTCAGGGGGCGGGCGCCCACCGATGCAAGTGCGGGCGTAGCGCCTGGGCCGGCCTGCCGGAGGTGCGGAGACCCGGGCCACTTCCGAGATCAGTGCCCTCTGATGGAGCTGGGGACAATGGTGCGGGTCTCTGACCTCCCACAGGCTGCCCCCGACCGTGCCGGAGCGTACCGTATACCAGTAAGTGTCAAGGGGGGTACTCACCAAGCGTTGGTGGACACCGGGTGTAATCAAACCACTATCCACCAACGCTTGGTTCAACCCGAGGCATTGGTCACAACTAAAACGGTGAAGGTGAAATGTGTACACGGGGATATTCACAAGTATCCGGTGGTGACCCTGACAATTAAATTTTGGGGGAAAAAGCATAGAGTGGAGGCTGCGGTTAGTTCCCGCCTCACCCATCCGCTGATTTTGGGGACTGATTGGCCTGATTTTAGAGTTTTATTAAAGGGAATTTGCACGGATGGGTCCTGTGTGAAAATAGGGAGATGTGTGATGTGCGATGCTCTGGCAGGGGAGGCGGAGCCAGGGCCGTCCTCAACAGCTCCACGTCATGATGATGAGGAGGGGGAGAGGCTGCAGCCCCTCCCCTTCTCAGGGAATTCCCTGACGGGGATTTCCCTTTGGAGCAATCGCGAGACGAAACCCTCAAACACGCCTTTGACCGAGTGAGAGTCATCGATGGTCAACGACTACAGCCTGACATTGCACTTTCATACCCCTATTTTGCAATTATAAATGAGCGGTTGTATCGAGTGACACAGGACACTCGGACCAAAGAGGATACAACCCAACTGTTGATTCCAAGGAGCCGTCGGGAAATGGTATTCCAGGCGGCTCATTATAATCCCATGGCAGGTCACCTAGGAGAAAGGAAAACACTTAACCATCTAATAGCCCGTTTCTATTGGCCGGGCATTGGCGGCGATGTCCACAGGTGGTGTGCGGCATGCCGCGAATGCCAGCTGGTTAACCCACCGGCCACCCCAAAAGCGCCATTGCACCCTCTCCCTCTGATCGAGGTCCCCTTTGAGAGAATTGGAATGGACCTCGTCGGGCCATTAGAACGGTCAGCACGTGGATATCGCTTTGTATTGGTCCTAGTGGACTATGCAACGCGATATCCGGAAGCAGTGCCTCTTCGCAACATCTCAGCACGCAGTGTCGCGGAGGCACTCTTCAAAATAATCTCCCGGGTGGGGATTCCGAAAGAAATCCTCACCGATCAAGGCACAACATTTATGTCACGAACACTACGCGAACTGTACGAGTTATTAAATATTAAATCGATTCGCACCAGTGTATACCATCCTCAAACGGATGGCCTGGTGGAACGATTTAATAAAACCCTCAAAAACATGATTCGTAAGTTCGTGCACGATGATTCTAGAAATTGGGATAAATGGCTCGACCCCCTGTTATTTGCAGTACGAGAGGTCCTGCAAGCCTCCACTGGCTTCTCCCCATTCGAGCTGCTGTATGGGCGACGCCCACGTGGCGTGCTTGATGTAATGCGAGAGGCCTGGGAGGAAGGACCTTCAAACAGTAAAAATGAAATTCAGTACGTTCTTGATCTTAGAGCAAAACTCCACACCTTGGGGCAACTAACACAGGAAAATTTGCTCCAAGCTCAAGAACGACAGCGCCGACTGTATGACCGGGGAACTCAGCTAAGGGAATTTGCACCGGGAGATAAAGTGCTTGTATTGCTTCCCACATCGAGCTCTAAATTACTCGCCAAGTGGCAAGGAACCTTTGAGGTCACACGACAAGTGGGAGATCTCGATTATGAGGTTAAACGAACCGATAGAGGGGACGCACGTCAAATATACCACCTCAATCTCCTAAAATTGTAGAGGGAGGCGGTTCCCATGACGTTGGCTACGGTAGTTCCCGAGAAGGCGGAGCTCGGACCGGAGGTGAGTTCAAAACATAAACAGTTCACCCCGGTCACTTGCGGAGACCACCTCTCACCGAGCCAACTCGCGGAGGTTGCTAAGTTGCAACAGGAGTTTGCAGATGTGTTCTCCCCTCTACCGGGACGTACAAACCTCATCCATCACCACATCGAGACCGAGCCGGGGGTGGTGGTACGCAGCCGCCCCTACCGACTACCCGAACACAAAAAGAAAATTGTTCGGGAAGAATTGGATGCAATGCTCGATATGGGGGTAATAGAAGAATCCCACAGCGATTGGTCCAGTCCAGTTGTTCTAGTGCCTAAGAGCGACGGGTCTGTGCGATTCTGTGTGGATTATAGAAAAGTCAACGCGGTGTCTAAATTTGATGCATATCCAATGCCTCGCGTTGATGAGTTGTTCGATCGGTTGGGCACTGCTCGTTTTTATTTGACATTGGATTTGACGAAGGGTTATTGGCAGATCCCCTTGACACCAATTTCCCGTGAGAAAACCACCTTCTCCACACCGTTTGGATTACACCAATTTGTGACACTTCCGTTCGGTTTGTTTGGAGCCCCGGCTACGTTTCAGCGTCTCATGGACCGAATCCTCAGACCGCATTCAGCTTACGCTGCTGCCTATTTAGACGACATCATCATTTATAGCAATGATTGGCAGCGGCATATGCAACATCTGAGGGCGGTTCTGAGATCGCTGCGCCGAGCGGGACTCACAGCGAATCCGAAGAAGTGCACGATTGGACGGGTGGAGGTACGGTATCTGGGGTTCCACTTGGGCCACGGGCAGGTGCGTCCCCAAATTGACAAGACAGCGGTGATTGCGACCTGCCCGAGACCCAAGACCACAAAGGAGGTGAGACAATTCCTGGGGCTGGCTGGCTATTATAGAAGGTTCGTGCCTAATTATTCAGACGTCACCAGCCCGCTGACTGATCTCACTAAAAAGGGAGCTCCAGATCCGGTCCAGTGGACGGAGCAGTGTCAACGGGCGTTCACGCAAGTTAAAGCCGCACTTTTCGGGGGCCACTTTTACATTCACCTGACTTCTCTCTCCCTTTTGTTTTACAGACAGATGCTTCAGACAGGGGGCTGGGGGCCGTACTCTCGCAGGTGGTGGAGGGGGAGGAGTGCCCGGTGCTGTACATTAGCCGTAAGCTCTCGTTAAGGGAAACTAAGTACAGCACCGTGGAAAAGGAGTGTCTCGCCATCAAGTGGGCGGTCCTC
The DNA here is from genome assembly GCF_019703515.2 of Myxocyprinus asiaticus. Classification (NCBI taxonomy): domain Eukaryota; kingdom Metazoa; phylum Chordata; class Actinopteri; order Cypriniformes; family Catostomidae; genus Myxocyprinus; species Myxocyprinus asiaticus. Next base: position 38,609,989 of record NC_059379.1, read on the forward strand.
ACTCTCCGATACTACCTGCTGGGGCGGGCCTTCACCCTCTGCTCGGATCACGCCCCACTCCAGTGGCTCCACCGCATGAAAGATACTAACGCCCGGATCACCCGTTGGTATCTGGCTCTTCAGCCGTTTAAGTTCAAGGTGGTCCACAGACCGGGGGCGCAGATGGCTGTCGCCGACTTCCTTTCCAGGAATGGCGGGGGAGTGGTAGGCAGGCCGGATGCCGTCCCGGCCTGAGTCGGGCGGTGGGGATATGTGGCAGCGGGGGCGTGGTCAAGCATCTCTCCGGAGAGAGAAAGCGGTAAGGGCGCTTACACCTGAGCTAAATTATGTCTAACACCTGTCTCTAATTTCAGTGAGCACGGGGAGAGTGGCATAAATAGAGCCACACCACAAGTAGACGAGAAGGAGCCTGGGCAATGATTGTGAAGCCAAGAGTCTGTTGTTGCAAAGTTGAGAGTTTATGTGTGAAATAGCTTGTGGATTTTAGACTGAATTATTGAACAGCGTAAAAGCCTTGAAAGACTGTGTTGGCTGCGGTAAGGAAAATAAACGCTTACCTGAACCAGGAAAAGCTGCTTCTCGCCTCCTCTTTACGATATACATACAGTATATATATATATATATATATATATATATATATATATATATATATGTATATATGTGTGTGTGTGTGTGTGTGTGTGTGTGTGTTCATCCTATATATATATATATATATATATATATATATATATATATTTTTTTTTTTTTTTTTTTTTTGTGAGTGAGTGAGTGAAAAAGAATAATGATAAAAAAAAAGGTAACTAATGCAATTCCCAGTGAGATATTAACTTCAGCTATTGATACTAATTGTATAACCTTTTAAAATTCACCAGCCCCATTATTTACCATGGAAAAACATTTCAATATTAACATATAAATGTTATAACATATGTTATGTTTAATAAAATAAAGGAGCTAATTTACAAAATGACTCATAGAGACTATCCAGTAAATGCGATCATCAGTAGTATATAACCCTAGTGTATGCGAAATATACTTTTTGCAACACATCAGTTAAAGACATAAAACACGTATTTTTTTTCATTGCCCTTATTCTGTTACTTTTGAATTGACTTCAAAATGTATATGACAACAAAACGAAACATTTACAGCCACGTGATTTATCGGAAAACAAAGAATAGGTCTTTAACCTCCTAATTATTGTAGAAAACTAGCAAAAATCTTTAGTAAATACTATTATATATATATAATTAGTTTAATTATATGCATAATTTTCCATTTTGTTACTTTATTTCATATTCTCTAGACTTCTGTATCGTGTATTTGCTTTATATTTTCTGTGTTTTAATATACTACAGATTGTTAATAATGCAAATGAAAAAAACCTACTGTAGCACCTACTTACTAATCAAACACTGCCTTTCAGCCAATCAGGTGTCGAATGGCACGTAACGTAATTAATATTCATGGTCCAAGGCTTCATCATAGTAGGATTCATGCCCCGCCCGTACTCTATCTTCCGATTGTTCCCCGCGCAGATGAAGGTACATCGTAATATCATAAGATAAATAAATAGGCTATATGTACTTCGAAATATGCTTCTCCCCTTCAAGGCAAACGGGACAACCCTTTCGTAACACGTCATTTCCTCTGTAAACAGAAAACAGGAAATAAATGCTCGCTGTCTGCAAACGGCTTCTGAAAGGTGCGTTATTATTGTACCTAACATCAAATTATAATGACAACTTTACTAGTTTTCTCTAGTCTGTTTTAATTATTGTAATTTGAGGCATATCGCTGTTGTTAACGGTACACTTTTCTAGTTGTGTCGATGCAAAGACAATTGGGCCAAATCATCATCATCAGTCTTTCATAAAGTAAAGAAGAACGCTGCCTTTATTTTGAATGAATTAACGGAGCTGTCTATATTTGCACTACAGTTGAAGTTGATTTTAGAAAATAGTACAAGAGCGCAAAATCCATGGAAATTCATTGCTCAAAAGGCGTGGGAACCCTGTACCGTAGTTTTGTTTTTGGATATGACGCATTCTATTCTTAGAAGTACCCTAGAATATCATGTAATTACCATGGTACATGAGTTTCAGTACAGTACCATTTTTGTAAGGTTCAATGTTGGATAAATTACTCAAAAATAGTAATCCACTGCAAATTACTAATTACATTTCCTCTCAACAAATTCAAAATAATGTCTCATTTTTCCTCCTTGTTTATTGTTGTACATAAGTCATACACTCGGCACCTCACATTACTCATTGTATTATAGACCTCATTCATTACAGGTCTATAATTCATGCTTTAAAATAATTCTACATAAATAATATTATTTCAAAAACATGTGTAACAGGGGGCCTGGGTAGCTCAGCGAGTATTGATGCTGACTATCACTCCTGGAGTTGCGAGTTCAAATCCAGGGTGTGCTGAGTGACTCCAGCCAGGTCTCCTAAGCAGCCAAATTGGCCTGGTTGCTAGGGAGGGTAGAGTCACATGGTGTAACCTCCTTGTAGTCGCGATTAGTGGTTCTCGCTCTCAATGGGGCGTGTGGTAAGTTGTGCATTGATCGCGAAGAGTAGCATGAGCCTCCACATGCTGTGAGTCTCCGCGGTGTCATGCACAATGAGTCACGTGATAAGATGCGTGGATTGACGGTCTCAGAAGCAGAGGCAACTGAGACTTGTCCTCTGCCACCCGGATTGAGGTGAGTAACTGCACCACCACGAGGACCTACTAAATAGTGGAAACTGGGCATTCCAAATTGGGGAGAAAAGGAGATAAAAAAACAACAACAAAAAAAACATGTGTAATGCTAATAAGGTACTTAAAAGTAATTAGATGAATTAAAAGTCAGTAACTGTAATCTGATTACAAGAATTTAAAATGTAATGCATTACACTACTTTTTTGCCATAAAAGTAATTATATTAACTAATTACTTTATAATCACATTACACCCAACACTGGTAAGGTTGTATGATACACCAAAGTATGTCAAAGAATACCAAGGTATTACCATGGAATTGATTGCACGATCTGAGTGGCCATTGTGTTCTGTTCTTCTACAGCAGCATGGAGGGTTTGAAGTCCTCGTGCAGCACCATGCAGGTGAGTTTTGTGTGTCAGCGCTGCAGTCAGCCACTGAAGCTCGACACATCCTTCAACGTGTTAGACAGAGTGACCATCCATGAGCTCACCGGTACGATCATCAGCACATACAGCATGTTATATGAAGTTCATTCAACAGGCACTCCACTGAGATTGACTCTCTTTGATCTCATGCAGCTCCATTAGTGACAGTAACAGCCAGTAAACAGTCAGACAGCAGTGAGGGGAGCAGCATCCCTGAGGTGAGTTGACTACTCATTTTGGTGCTATTTTGGTAACATATTTTAATGTTTAGTGTTTTCTTTTTCTTTAAAAAAAATAAAAAATAGCAATCCTAGACCTTCACTGATCTTCAGACTTGCATTGAAGGACCCAATCCATATTCTGGCCCAGATGTGGTTAATTGAAAACTATTATGAACTTTCATTGAAATGTAATCACATGAAGAGGAGGATCACATTTACATCCAAATAGTAATAATTTGCACTGTACAGAACCCAAACCCTGCTAAAATCCCTTAAAGGGTTAGTTCACCCAAAAATGAAATTTCTCCCATCATTTACAAGGACTCACCCTCATGCCATCCCAGTCATATATGACTTTCTTTCTTCTGCTGAACATAAATGAAGATTTTTTATAAGATCTCAGCTCTGATGGTCCATACAATGCAAGTGAATAGGGTCCAACATTTTTAAGCTCCAAAAGCACATAACGTTATTATAAAAGTAATCCATAAGACTCCAGTGTTTTAATCCATATCTATGATATGTGTAGGTGTGAAACAGAACAATGTTTAAGTCAATTTTTTTAATTAATTTTTTTATACTGTATTTTAAAAATCCCTCCTATGCATGTTCAGGAGAGATCTTCTGTTATTTTGCAATATGTGCTCTTTGTGCATATCACCACCTGTTGGACTGGGAGGAGAAAGAAAGAAAAGGGAGGGATAAAGGAAATGAATAAATAAATCATATTTGCACAACAGACCAGCAGGTGGCGATATGCATATGAATGCAGATAAACATGCAGACAGAAGTCATATAAAGGTACACATCCTACAAATGGGACAGGGTGTTCCACTAGTCGTCCAATAGCTACCTAGTGAGTTTATTATTTTTTAGCTTTAGTGCTTTAACAGGGATGAATTGTGAGATGCAGCATTTTGAAATGTTTAAGTGTGCTGACAGCACAGCGCAGTGCATTTGCATGTAGTTACTATCAGCTTGATAAACTTTGAGAAATTGCTTCTCAAATCATCCTCCCTCATTATTTAAAGCATTGCTAGCAATGCGGTGAATTTAAAGCAAATTCAGCGCATTCAACAACAAATTAGAGTCATTATCAGACTTTTAATCGCCTGCTGCAAGCAATGTTCCCATTGTTATGCTATTGAAATCCGCTTTTTCGACTTGGGCCAGTAAGCAACCTCCTAACATCCATCCAGAACACCATAGCAACCACCTGGAACACCCTAGCATTGTGGTGGCAAGTGCAAACATTAAAAAAATCTAGGTTACATTTACAAAATGAAAACCAAATAGTGTTAGATTGCAAATAATTAGCTGCAAAAGTGGCCTAAAGGTGTTTGTTCTTTTAGGAGACCTTTGTGGAGAGTAAACAGGATGGCGTCGCCAGAAAATACATCCCACCCGCAAGGTATAATCAGCCTGATGACCTCTGTTTTTACATTGCACACTGTGCTGTATTTCATGGCAAAAGTGACTGTCGTGACATCATTGTGACACTGAAATGAAGGTTAATGTCATAAATATATGGTGTTGTTTTAATGGGCTGTAGGATGATGTCAACTGAAAGCACAAACAGTTTCACTCTTATTGGAGAAACTTCAGATGGAGGCACTATGGAGAACTTGAGCCGCAGACTGAAGGTATGAACTCATTAATGCAGAGCAACACTATAGTACACAGTTTTACATTTACATTAATATTCTTGATGGGAAAAACTTAAACTACTAAACCAACGCTTTCTTTCCCAATTATTAACACTTATCATCCGTTAACACTTTCATTTGTTTCTAAGCAAAATAATTAAAAGGGGCTGTATCCTACACACAAGCATGTTTTAGAGACCTAAACTGACCCTCTTCCCACCATGCAAAATGGTAATACTGTTTTTTTTTCCCCCCAACATATCATTATTATGTTTTGTAATTAAAATGCAATTTTAACAAAACGCTCTTGCCGATATTTCTGTGGTCATTTGATCAACCAGTTCTCAGCTCATTTCAAGCTAGACAAAATAACCTGCAGGTCAGTGTGCGAGTGAGTCATCTGTGCCGATTCAGTGAGAAGTGAGTTGTCTGAATGATTCAGTCCATGATTCAGACTCCTGTATATGTGTGTGTTTTGTATAGGTGACAAGTGATCTGTTTGACATCATATCTGGTCAGACAGATGTCGATCATCCACTGTGTGAGGAATGCACTGACACACTCCTGGATCATCTGGACACACAACTCAACGTCACTGAGAACGAGTGTCAGAATTACAAGTTAGTATCTTATACACTCACAACAGCAGTGAACTGGAACTGGTAAAGTCAGTTAACATTTTCAATGTGTTGTTAAATTATTTAACTTTTTCCTAATAGAAATGTTTGACATAGTATTTTAAGGCAAGTCATTTTTATTTGTATAACACTTTTCACATTGTTTTAAAGCAGCTAAACAAACAACAACAAAAAAATCATGCCTTAAAGGAATAGTTTATCCAAAGATGGAAATCCTGTCATTATTTAGTTACTGCTCACATCACTGATTTACCCACTATAGCAATGGATTGTGCCTCACTTTAAAGGTTACAAAGCACCCAAAAGTGTCACAAAAGTAGTCCATGCAAAATCACTTTTGTATGATGAACAAACCAAAATTTAAGTCTTCATTCGCTCTCAAAATCTCCTGTATTCACCTTTTCCTGAACGCAGAAGTTCCCCTACATTCTCTTAGCCAATTTAGTTTACGTTTGTCATTTTGTAGAAGCTTCTAGGTGTCTTCTAGGCTTTATTAAACACTGTTACATAGTCGGTTTAATGTAGAGGGACCGTTATATCGGTTTGACCGATTAATCCATGCCGATAGTTGCTTTTTTGGAACTATTGGTTATCTGCAAAAAATGTGTGCCGATAGTTGCTGATAATTCTATTTATTTATTTATTTTTATTATTCATCCATGTTCCACTGTGGCCGGCGCTGGAGGAGGCTACATTATAAAAGCGGCCTCTAGAGGTGAAATAAAAACAATCACTGACACCTCGTAGGGATTTGCTGTATCTCAATCTTTCACATTGACAATATTCATCCATATTTTTACCCTCGCTTTAATGCATAATTTATGATTTTGATAATATAATCAAGTGTTTAAAGCGAAGGCATGCAATGAAAAATGCAACTATATGGAACATTTTAGGAAAGTTAGGAAACATCACAGTTGTGTTAAATCACAAAAGGTAAGATGTTTAATTAATTTACTGGGTTGTTTCAAATGGAACCATTTGTAGTCCATATATAAAAAAAATAATTATATAATTTGAAAGTTGAGACTGTTGTTTTTCCTGTAGTGCATCAAATTATGACGGTTAATGTCATTAAACTAACACATCTCACGCACTTCAAAAATAAAAAGATTGCGAGGTGCTTGCTATTTAAAATAAACTTAAAAACTTAAAACTTAAAATTTTATCACACTAAAATAATTTTAACACACATATCCTTTATGTCTTGTGGCTATACTTTTGAAACAGTGTGTATTTTAACATAAAAAAAATTGGCCCCATTCACTTCCATTATACAGTAATTGCCTCACTGTAATCTCGATTTTTGCTTTTTTTTTTTTAAAGAAAAGGAGGAATAAGTGGGCCTGGGTAGCTCAGCAAGTACCACCCCTGGAGTCGCAATTTCGAATCCAGGGCATGCTGAGTGACTCCAGCCAGGTCTCCTAAGCAACCAAATTGGCCCGGATGCTAGGGAGGGTAGAGTCACATGGGGTAACCTCCTCGTGGTCGCTCTCGGTGGGGTGCGTGGTGAGTTGTGCGTGGATGATGTGGAGAATAGCGTGAAGCCTCCACACGCGCTATTTCTCCACGGTAACGCACTAAACAAGCCACGTGATAAGGTGCGTGGATTGACGGTCTCAGACACGGAGGCAACTGAGATTCATCCTCTGCCACCCGGACTTAGGCGAGTCACTACGCCACCATGAGGACTTGGAGTGCATTGGGAATTGGGAATTCTAAATTGGGGAGAAAAAAAAAAAAAAAAGGAGGAACAAGTCAAAATTAATTATTGTGGTAATCAACATTATGCCACAAATGCTTTCGATTGAGCTTAACTTGTATTGAACCTGGAATATTCCTTTAAGATGTCCTTACGAAAATATTTTAGATCTTTTTAAAAATTGCACTTAGGAAGATTCTTACGAACTTCATATAATTTATCCTAAGACTTGTCTTGTTTTTTTTTTTTTTAATTAAGAAGGATTTTCATGAAGTCCGGTTACATTTACATATACAAAGTGTGCATTCTTCTGGCAATGTGGACAGAAAAATATACAGTGCATCCGGAAAGTATTCACAGCGCTTCACTTTTTCCACATTTTGTTATGTTACAGCCTTATTCCAAAATGGATTAAATTCATTATTTTCCTCAAAATTCTACAAACAATACCCCATAATGACAACTTGAAAGAAGTTTGTTTGAAATCTTTGCAAATTTATTAAAAATAAAAAACGAAAAAAAAATCACATGTACATAAGTATTCACAGCCTTTGCCATGACACTCAAAATTGAGCTCAGGTGCATCCTGTTTCCACTGATCATCCTTGAGATGTTTCTGCAACTTGATTGGAGTCCACCTGTGGTAAATTCAGTTGATTGGACATTATTTGGAAAGGCACACACCTGTCTATATAAGGTCCCACAGTTAACAGTGCATGTCAGAACACAAACCAAGCCATGAAGTCCAAGGAATTGTCTGTAGACCTCCGAGACAGGATTGTATTGAGGCACAGATCTAGGGAAGGGTACAGAAAAGTTTCTGCAGCATTGAAGGTCCCAATGAGCACAGTGGCCTCCATCATCCATAAATGGAAGAAGTTTGGAACCACCAGGACTCTTCCTAGAGTTGGCCGCCCGGCCAAACTGAGCAATCGGGGGAGAAGGGCCTTAGTCAGGGAGGTGACCAAGAACCCGATGGTCACTCTGACAGAGCTCCAGCGTTTCTCTGTGGAGAGAGGAGAACCTTCCAGAAGAACAACCATCTCTGCAGCACTCCACCAATCAGGCCTGTATGGTAGAGTGGCCAGACGGAAGCCACTCCTCAGTAAAAGGCACATGACTGCCTGCCTGGAGTTTGCCAAAAGGCACCTGAAGGACTCTCAGACCATGAGAAACAAAATTCTCTGGTCTGATGAAACAAAGATTGAACTCTTTGGCCTGAATGGCAAGCGTCATGTCTGGAGGAAACCAGGCACCGCTCATCACCTGGCCAATACCATCCCTACAGTGAAGCATGGTGGTGGCAGCATCATGCTGTGGGGATGTTTTTCAGTGGCAGGAACTGGGAGACAAGTCAGGATCGAGGGAAAGATGAATGCAGCAATGTACAGAGACATCCTTGATGAAAACCTGCTCCAGAGCACTCTGGACCTCAGACTGGGGCGAAGGTTCATCTTCCAACAGGACAATGACCCTATGCACACAGCCAAGATAACAAAGGAGTGGCTACGGGACAACTCTGTGAATGTCCTTGAATGGCCCAGCCAGAGCCCAGACTTGAACCCGATTGAACATCTCTGGAGAGATCTGAAAATGGCTGTGCACCGACGCTCCCCATCCAACCTGTTGGAGCTTGAGAGGTCCTGCAAAGAAGAATGTGAGAAACTGCCCAAAAATAGGTGTGCTAATCTTGTAGCATCATACTCAAAAAGACTTGAGGCTGTAATTGGTGCCAAAGGTACTTCAACAAAGTATTGAGCAACGGCTGTGAATACTTATGTACATGTGATTTTTTTTTTTTTTTTTCCCCGTTTTTTATTTTTAATAAATTTGCAAAGATTTCAAACAAACTTCTTTCATGTTGTCATTATGGGGTATTGCTTGTAGAATTTTGAGGAAAATAATTAATTTAATCAATTAACAAAGTGAAGCGCTGTGAATACTTTCCGGATGCACTGTAAAATACAGTGTTTGGTGCACTACTATTCATGGGCGCCGCAACACACTACTTAATCTCCAGAATGAAGCATAAAGCGCGACCATTGTTGTCCAATTCCCCAATAATTACTCTGGCTCTTTTTATTGAATCAAAAAGATTAATGAATCAGTCGGAGCGGTGACTGAATTAATTGACTCGAGTTAAACCAAGACCTGTTACTGTACTTAATGTACTTAAAGGTGCACTCAGTAACTTTTGTCTTTGTGTCATCTTGGACTTACAGTGACACCTAGTGGTGTGGATGCAGCATCATTCAAAATCAATCATTTTCAGTTACATATGCCATTGTAGAAATTCACTATTCACAAGCAGCCATGGTTAATTTAATCCAAGAGTGAAAGTGTCCAAAAACAAGACGGTTACTGAGATTAAGCGAGTAGTATTCAGCTGGTCATGTGATTCTAACATGGCAGTTCCCATGAGGGCACCCCTGCCCCATGTAGAATAAAACAGCTTTTATAAAGTTACTGATATGACTGGAGTCCTCATCTCATGTGAGTGCTCATGATTTTATACATATATTGCAACATTACAATTCATGTCTTTGGGAGTTAAACCTTTTTTAATGAGGAAACAATTACTGAGTGCACCTTCAAGGCTCATGAGACTTACCAGTTAGTGACTGTTAATATAAAAACATGTAGATAAAGATACTCAATACACGCAGAGTTTTGTTGTAATAAGTGAATAATCTGAAAAGGAACTTTCAGGCCACATTCACACTAATACGTTTCAGTCTGAAAACTCTGTTTTCAGTTTCTTAACATTAAAGTAAATTTTGGACCCTGCTTGTATACTCTGCTTGTTTATCGTTATATCCCTTTTACACTTTCCATCTCCAGTTAGCGAGTGTACTTGCTCAAAAAACCTTTCAAGTTCATTACGCTTCGTTGTAGTCAGTTGCAGATCCTATCTGACCGCATATCCGCATATATTCAGCTGTTCTAGACTAGAGCAGCTTGGGACAACGCGGCACTGCCAACATGATCACACAGGAAATCGACATGTTGCTTACAACTGTTCATGTACCCTGAAATCAACCCCATTCAGCCGAATCACTGACAAGCAGCATCCCCCATCAGACATTTGTGCATCGATTCAATCGTGAACACATTTCATCCTCTAGTGCTAACATACAACATCTTAACTTGTATTTTGAAATTAATTTGCTGTAGCGTGTGACTGTATTGGCTGTGATTGTCAGGAACTGTTTAGAACTGCTGTCTCAGCTGCCAGAGGAAGAGGAAGTCAGTCTGTTAAATGAACTACAACAGCTGAAACAAGAGGAAGAATCTCTCATCCAGGAGCTGGAGAGTATCGAGGTGCAGCGTGAAGCTGTTGCTAAAGATCTGGCAGAGGGCCGGAGCCACAGCCAACAGCTGGACACTGAAGAACTGCAGTGCGTATACTCAAACCACACTGGCATACATTAAGAAAGGGGCAAACTATATAATGATAGTACATTTTTGCCGAAAGTTTAAATGTGTCCTTAGAACAAAAGTATTTTTCATAAATGTCAGGTAAGGGCATGTTCGCACATACTGTATTATTCGGGGCATACAGTGCATTTATACATTTTTGTAGTTTCATAAATCGTGTTGTGCCTCATAATTGTTTTACTTTTTAAATTTAGCTGAAAAGACCATGATTTGCTGTTTAAAGCAAGTGTAGGTTTAAAGAGAGGCGTAGATTTTGTTTTGGTGGTGGTGATGGGGGTGACTGGAGAACATGTACCCCCCCTCCAATTGTTCACATGAAACCTATTTCACAAGTTTAATGACACTGTGATTCCACTGCGACAATTTACTCCATATAGTGTGACAACATGCCCCACTATTTGGGTAAGTTGTCACAAAAACTGTGTTCAAATTACTGCATTTTTTTTTCTTTTTTTTCCTGGGAAATAAGAGTGGAAATGTAAAATAAGCCTATCTAATAAGTAAAAAGTGTGACGACTAGCCCCCAGTCTCCCCTAAATATTAATGTTAGCTACTTATTTGTAATGTTGTGAGCCAGAGCATTTGGCAAACTTTTAACACATTAGTCTTTTTATTTGTTATCTGCCAAGTGCCAAATGGGTTAATTGTATCTTCTAATGTTTAGGAGTAATAGTATCTATTCTACTTCCTTACTACCTTACTGTGACTGGATGACCCAAGTTTCAGAACACCCAATAGGCATTGAAGACATGGAAATGTAGCTTAATTTTTAGATTGGGGAGGAAGTTTTGAGTTCTAAACGTTACAGTATGTTTTCATAGTGCAGTGAACTCTTATCTTAAAAGATCAAGGACAATTTGATTCCTACTTTTCCAGTTTTTTTCAGTTTCTAAGTATTGAGTTTACGGGTAAAAACAAACATGCCTCAATCTCTCTTTCCCTCTCTCTATTGCTCTCTCTCTCAGGTATCAGAAGGAGTACTGTGAGTTTAAGCGGCAGCAGTTGGAGTTGGATGATGATATTAAGAGTGTGGATAATCAGATGCGATACTGTCAGATTCAGCTGGACAGACTCAAGAAGACCAACGTTTTCAACGCCACTTTTCACATCTGGTTAGTCAACACTGACTCAGCAGTGATGGTTAAAAATAAACAGGCTGCAGGGCAAACTCATAGGCTTTGTGATGTTTGTTGGTGTTATAGTTGACAACTGTCCCGTTTTAGCCGGAATGTCCCATATATTGGCAAAAATTTGTACTTCTCGTTGGGGACACCTATTGTTACATGTTTTAGCGGGCAACGAAATGTCCTGTATTGAAGCGAAAAAAATGCTCAAAAGGTCGTACGGCAAAATGTTTTAGGAGACCCTTGTAACCTGTATTTAAGTGCTCAAAATGCTCAAGCCTCCTGTGTTTGTGTGAGACATTCGATACTTTGTTGCGTTGTGGTGGTTCTCATCCGTTGTGGGTGACCGTACTGTAGTGTATCTCTTTGGTTGGCAAAGCCAATAGCTGGGTTTCCAACAAAATGTTTCACATTTTTTAAGCACATTTCTAAAAATCCACTACGTCTTGCGCATTATCTTGAGGGAGCAGCTGAATGACCTCCTTGCTTCAGGGAGAGTTTTATTTACAGGATTGGAGCTCATTTTATTAAATGCTGCCAGGAGACTGAAATTCCATTCAGTATTTTATTTTATTTTTTGGTGCAATTTCAAAATGCGGATAAAAATAGTTGGATAGAAACCCATCCATGTCTGTATTATTGTAAAAGGGGTGAACACTGTTTTGGCTGACCTGTAACATATACAGGACACACAAGTGTGTTCCACTCAAAAGTGATCACTCCTATGCCCCATTCTCTTCAAAGACTTTACCTTCCACTGTGAGAGTTTCGAAGGGATAAAAGGTGTAATAAAACCATCTATTTGAAGTCATTTTTATTGAAAATTCTCTTGTAAAGATCCTGCAGTGTGACCATTGTTATTGTGCCCTGTGAAGGCATCATTTTTGGAACCCAGTATATGTCTTCTCGTGGCAAAACCTGACATAACAACCCGTTGATGAACGAATTATGAAAAAAACACATGAAATCACAAAAAAAAAAAAAAATGGGATTTCAAACGACCTACGAATGTAGTTTTGCATCAGACTTGTAAAAAAAAAAGTAAAAATTGCTTCATCCTGAGCATCAATGAATAAGTTTACATGTGTGACAAAACTCTGATAACTATCAAAAATCCACTTATTATAAAAGCACATTTTAAGGGTTGTTCTGCAAATCAAAAGACACCAGTGCAAGATTTTGAAATGATCTGGTTTTTCTCCAGTCTTGACATCAACACAGAAGCAGACATACATTGAAAAGCTTTATGCACTAGTTAAGCGCTTGATTCACTAAAGGAATAATGCAGATGAGACAACGGCACAAATGCATCCACAAAATCTATGCTGAATGCAATTTGCACACGCAATTCCGAACTTGAGGCCCAGCTCTGAGCGCTATAGCGGAGGATGCAGCAGACCACCGTATTTGGCACACCCTGCTTGGACTGTACAGCATCACTGTGATCTTGGGGCCGGTTGCACCAGTTATACGTACGTTACAACTTAGCCTAGTTGTGGCGTAAATGGGCACTAAGTCACAATTTACGCACTACTAAATATTTGAGCATTGCACCATTAAATTTAGGTAGGACGTAAACCTACGTATGAACTAAATATTTATGGAAGCCTCCGACCAGGAGGAACTGATGGAATAAAAAAGCAGACTCAATTACATCAATGAGCTAATGTTTTGGTTGACAGGCTTCTGTCCTCTCGACATGTAAATGATGGTTTTGGCATTTACACTCGTTTACATTTACGGGAGAAAACATTATGTAAAAAACGTTCTACTTCAGCATGAAACCGATCTAACGGTGCACTTTCCTGTGTACGGTGTCAAGTTTCAACATATACGATATATATAAGATATTAAAATGAATAAATGTCTATTTTTCCAGCCTGTTGTATAAGTAATTTTTTATTTATTGTCCCATATTAGTTTTAGATAGTTATTAAATATTGTTATTTACATAGGCTAAATATACCATTAATGAAATCTTGTTTTATTAGGTACCATATTTTAATGGGGATATAATTTATTACAGCTGACGGTTACGTGAGCAAACAAGGTTTGAACATCAACTGTAACAAGATAAAACTGAAATGCACGGCTTTTTAATACTTCTGCGTACAAATTTCAAGGCTGCTTATTTGATCAGTTAATGTAAACGTCACATTATGTGACTACGCATTACTTTGCTTACGACCTACTAGTTAAGTCTTGCCTTAAGAACAGCAATCAAATTAAGCACTGACTTAGTTACAAACTAACTAGTAGTTACTAAGCCCTTAGTGTGAACTTTACGTCCAAATTTACGTGAGAACTTATGCACAGCTGGTGCAACCATACCCAGACACCTGATTCATATATTAAACATGCCAAAAGTGCACTTCACTACACCTCGTATCTGGATATATGCCAGGATGTAACAGTCTTCTTTAATTTGATCATTATTTAATGAATAACTACTGTCATGATCAATGGAAAATGTACAGTACACAAACATCACTTTTTAATAAAATTCAGTTTAACGCCTGAGTTTTATGAATGAAGCGCAATATACAATGAGCCTAATTTACATAGAAAGGAGGCATGTTTTCACAGAAAGGAATGACAATGACTTCATTTAAACACTCAAGACGCAGTGCTAATTTAGATCAGATTGCGTCTGCTTAAACTAAACTCAGCAAAAAAGAAACGTCCCTTTTTCAGGACACTTTATTTTAAAGATAATTTTGTAAAAATCCAAATAACTTTACAGATCTTTATTGTAAAGGGGTTTAAACAATGTTTTCCATGCTTGTTCAATGAACCATAAACAATTAATGAACATGCACCTGTGGAACGGTCGTTAAGACACTTAACAGCTTACAGACGGTAGGCAATTAAGGTCACAGTTATAAAACTTAGGACATTAAAGGGACCTTTCTACTGACTCTGAAAAACACCAAAAGAAAGATGCCCAGGGTCCCTGCTCGTTTGCGTGAACGTGCCTTTGGCATGCTGCATGGAGGCATGAGGACTGCCGATGTGGCCAGAGCAATAAATTGCAATGTCTGTACCGTGAAACGCCTAAGACAGCGCTACAGGGAGACAGGAAGGACAGCTGATCGTCCTCGCAGTGGCAGACCATGTGTAACAACACCTGCACAGGATCGGTACATCCGAATATCACACCTGCGGGACAGGTACAGGATGGCAACAACAACTGCCCGAGTTACACCGGGAACGCACGATCCCTCCATCAGTGCTAAGACTGTCCACAATAGGCTGAGAGAGGCTGGACTGAGGGCTTGTAGGCCTGTTGTAAGGCAGGTCCTTACCATACATCACCGGCAACAACATCGCCTATGGGCACAAACCCACCTTCGCTGGACCAGACAGGACTGGCAAAAAGTGCTCTTCACTGACGAGTCGTGGTTTTGTCTCACCAGGGGAGATGGTCGGACTCGCGTTTATCGTTGAAGGAATGAGCGTTACACCGAGACCTGTTCTCTGAAGCGGGATCGATTTGGAGGTGGAGGGTCCATCATGGTCTGTGGCGGTGTGTCACAGCATCATCGGACTTAGCTTGTTGTCATTGCAGGCAATCTCAATGCTGTGCGTTACAGGGAAGACATCCTCCTCCCTCATGTGGTACCCTTCCTGCAGGCTCATCCTGACATGACCCTCCAGCATGACAATACCACCAGACATACTGCTCGTTCTGTGCATGATTTCCTGCAAGACAGGAATGCCAGTGTTCTGCCATGGCCAGCGAAGAGCCCGGATCTCAATCCCATCCAGCACATCTGTGACCTGTTGGATCTGAGGGTGAGGGCTAGGGCCATTCCCCCCAGAAATGTCCGGGAACTTGCAAGTGCCTTTATGGAAGAGTGGGGTAACATCTCACCACAAGAACTGGCAAATCTGGTGCAGTCCATGAGGAGGAGATTCACTGCAGTACTTAATGCAGCTGGTGGCCACACCAGATACTGACTGTTACTGACCAACCCCCCCCCATTTCAGGGACACATTATTCCATTTCTGTTAGTCACATGTCTGTGAAACTTGTTCAATTTATGTCTTAGTTGTTGACTCTTTTATGTTCATACAAATATTTACACATGTTAAGTTTGCTGAAAATAGAAGCAGTTGAAATTGAGAGGACATTTCTTTAGATAGTGTTGGTTAGTGAATATTTGCCCTCAAATACCACGCACAAAAGTGGTGCAACTGTTTAGTGAATTCATCCTTAGGTGTTATCAGTTGGATTTTGCTTAGACCGTTTGATGTAAGATTATGCATGTTCAACACAATCAGTGTTTTTTTTTTTTTCTTCACCTTCCTAAGGCACAGTGGGCAGTTTGGAACGATAAATAACTTCCGGCTGGGCCGATTACCCAGCGTACCGGTGGAGTGGAATGAGATTAATGCTGCCTGGGGTCAAACTGTGCTTCTTCTGCACGCTCTTGCAAACAAGATGGGGTTACGCTTTCAGAGGTTCTTGGACAAAACATTATTTACAGTTGTACAGTGTTTTATTAAAAAATATATATTATTAACAGTGGACTTTATAAATTATTGGTTTATGTTCCAAGTTTGAATGAAACAACATATTTTACAAGTGTAAATTCTTAAGATCCCCTCTCAAATGCTTCATGTCCTCTTTGTAGATATCGACTAGTTCCATATGGAAATCATTCCTATCTGGAATCTCTCACAGACAAGTCTAAGGTGGGTTCAATTCAGTCAACTCAAAAAATAGTTCAAAAGTGCAATAAGATTTTTTTTTTGAGAGTAGTACCCAGCTGGTTATTTGATTTCAACTTTAAGGGAGAGGCACTTTAATGTAGAATAAAAATTTTCTAGAACACTGAAAAGAGTCTTCATCGCATGTGAGTGAATATCATTTTGTAGAAGTACTATTAATTGCTGTAGGTGTATACCTTTTTTACAGTGGGAAAAATTACTTGGTACATCTTTAAGGTGACATTTTTAGACTTTAAAAATTAAGAACATTACATACAAGTATTCAATGCAATAGAAAACAAAGCTCACCAAACAAGTGCTGCAGCGACCACCCACTCGCATGATGTACTAGGAAGGACACAATCCAGTCTATCTCCCTACACTCTTAAACTAATTGTATCTTTGCAAATATTAAAATATTGTTTCTGTGCTTCTAATCAATTACTTAAAATCATTAGATTTATATTTTTCCATAGTTTCTAATTTGATTACGTCATTCACAATGCTTCATGGGATGCTAGTTCAGGCACTCATTAAAGACGTGAAGTACAGAGTTTTGTACTTTTTGTCCGATTTTCAAATACTTTTTCCTTCAAATCAAAGTTTGTAAAATTGTGATTCACCTCGAAGCTGGTTGGTTGGCTTAGCCTTAGGGTTGGCCTTTTATGAAGGATATTATGAAAAGCCTATGGAAAAAACTTCCGGAACCCAGGTGGCTAAAAAGGTGGGTGAGACCAAGATGACTTTGAAGAAGCTGCAGTCCTCCTGTCCACATTCACATTTGCTAATTTCTGCGGCTGTTTGCTGTTGTAGGAGTTGCCGCTGTATTGCTCAGGTGGTCTGCGCTTTTTCTGGGATAATAAATTCGACCACGCTATGGTGGCCTTTCTCGACTGCGTCCAGCAGTTTAAAGAGGAGGTGGAGAAGGGTGACACAGGCTTCTGTCTGCCATACAGGTGAGAACGTACAGAGGACCTCCTTTAACTCGGACATATTAAAGGGCATAGTCTAATAATTTGGGCCACTTTTCGACAGTTTGTCAAACAGTGGGGGATTTTGTTTTATTTGCCACGTACTTGTGCTTCAACATGAAAATAGAAATGACTATCTACTAGAGGTCAACCAATATGGGTTGATATCAAGGGGGCAGAAAATGACCTACTGCCAACTACCAGCTAGACAGCAACAGACACTTCACTGACCACTGCCTGCATCAACTCTTCTTATTCATTGTTTGTTTGCTCTGGGTTTTCAGATACCCCCACCCCCTTTTTATACATAGCAATGTCATGTCATGTCATATTTATGTGAAAAATTTCAATTGCTGTGTGCATTACTAGTACAGCAGATATGAATATGAAGGCATTTGACAACCTGTCCAGCATTTGAAATTATGGCTTTAATTTAGTTTTATGTTATAACTGTTTTAAAAGCATGAAACTTGGATTAGACTCATTTGTGTGTAGTGTTTTGAGAAAATGATTTAAATTTGAGAAAATGTACCATCTGTTCAGGAAAAATTAACTATTGTTTAGATTGCAGTGTTAATTGTTACAGAATATTGACCTTAGTTTTGGAGAAATGTTACATCAGCTGGGAAAAACTGCTACTGCTAAAAAAAAAGTACTGTTTAACAATCCTTTAGTAGAACTGCATGAAAACACTAATGCAAATCAGCAAACTGAAAATTTTTGTGGCGGGCTAAATTTAAGGATACACTATTTTACTCTAGAGGCCATATTCAAATATCTGCCCGTGGGCAAAGACTGTTTAGCCCAAGACGGACCACATGTATTAAAATGAATGGGAGAAATTGGAACACTCAAAAAAGCGGATATAGAAAAGGAAGTCCTGCCTTACAAGTAAAAAGGCCAATCACCTTTTAGTCAACTCAAGAACATGCATGCGCATCAGCTGCATTCGTTTTTTAGCGTGATCAGAGCTGAAGAAGCACAATTTATGATACCATTGTTGTCAGATACCATTGCTGCTGTTTTGAAATATGTTCTTTGGTCATAATTTTGACCAACCGTTTTGGAGATTTTAGTCTTTCCCCATTCAAGTAGATTGGAACTGTACATTTATGCCGCTTGTATCTATAGAAAATAGCTGCCCAGAAGCGTTCCAAAGTTGGCTGCCGAGTGGACTGACTTGCATTGAAAGGGATTTTGCCACGGGCCGTTACTTCGAGAGCCCTGCCCTACATCAAGTATGCCAATTAAGCGGCCAATATTTGGCTGTTTTGTGGTTATCAGACAGTCATTCCTTGCATATATATCAGTCTACCAGCATCTGTAACTCTACCAACTCTACTGCACTCTTACTTTTATTGTAAGAACAGTATTTTCCAATTGCTTTCTCTCCTGCACTGAGATTGTTTTTGTTTTTTAGAATGGATGTGGACAAAGGCAAGATTGAGGACACTGGTGGAAGTGGAGGATCTTACTCTATTAAGACTCAGTTTAACTCAGAGGAGCAGTGGACCAAAGCCCTCAAGTTCATGCTCACCAACCTCAAATGGGGTCTGGCTTGGGTTTCCTCTCAGTTCTACAGCCGCTAAATAAAACTGGACTGAAATCTGATCCACCTTACCAAGAAACCACATGAAATTGAGTGATGGAGTATTAGGATGATAATGGACTTTTTTTGTGAACTCAAAGTTTCAATCACAATGCAACGGTAAAAGGACTATATTTATCTATTAAACGTAAGTAGTCCTTTAGAAGGATTTATTTGTTGTATTCACTTCATGCTGTCGAATTAAAAAGCATTTCAGGCAACTTGTAAAGTTCACAAGTCCACTCTGTCATGTGCCATTTATTATGAAATATGAAATGAACCTGCATCTGTATCTCAGTACTTCACACATGCTGTCACACCAATAGCTTCTTAGATCTGTGTTGACAAGATATTCATGCAGCCATGAAGAGCTGTCCAGGGCTGAAAAGTCTTTGTAGTTACTCTTTCAGTCACAGATTCCAGATTATTGGTTAGGTGTTAGAATTATAAAACAAACCAAAAGGGAACTTCTGGTTAACATTTTTCTCTATAGCAGCTAATTCCTGACTGATTATTTTAGATAATCTTTCAAGATTTTGGTAATATCTTCATTGACGGTTATTATTAGATTAGCTCTGAACTGGCTCTAGGCACAATGAGCTAACGTAGCAAACTAAAACACTCTCACCTTTTATTTTTCTGATACTTAAGTTTCTATTGCTAAGCTTATCCTTATAGGAAACACAAATATGGTGAAATTCTCCCAT